>NC_133396.1:72689489-72989489 GCF_047511655.1 Castor canadensis | reverse complement strand
GTTGATGTTGCTAAAAATTTAATATGAAGATGTATACTTAAAATTTAGGGGTATTATTTTATTGTTATTTAAGAAAAATAACCATGCTATTTTTATTTATTTAAATAAATTATCTGTATTTTATGTCTTTTGTAATTTATTATCATTATGGACAGAAAAGCATGCCTTTTCCATGGTTTTGCAATGATTCCATTTACCCTCCAAAATGAATCACAACTGCATAGAGCTGAATAAATTGAACTCCTACAAAGAAGTTCACTTTACTGTGCCTGGAGGAAGTTCTCAGGCTCTGAAATGCACTTCAGTGTACTTTCCACATCTGGGGATTCTGAAAGATAAATCATTACACATAACATTTTAATGCCTTAAGAAACAACATGCTGTACTCAGAAAATACAAGCTATTATAAGAAAACTCTTGTTGGATCACACAGTGAAGCTCAGATATAACAGTTGAAAGTGGACTTTATAACTTTGTACTCACCATTTTCCACAAAGAGAGTTTGTTGTGTTTTCAACTTTTTAAAAATTTGTAGTATTGGAAAGAGCAAAGATTAAGATGGCAAATTAGAATAACTTTATTGCTTTCTTTCACATTACTCTCAATATACAGCACCAGTGTTGTGAGTAATGCATTTCATTTTTGGAGTCATGTATAAAAAAATAGATTGAGGTATAGGAACTGAGTCTTGTTCACATAAAATATGAAAAAATTGAGACCAATTTCTTATAATTGTACTATATCTACACTACATATCACAAATATGAAAAAGAAGCATGAGACTTATTTCTGAGAAGAACAGAGTGGTTTGTTTCAAAATTTGTCTAGAGACACCAGGAAAAAATAACAAGTCTGACTTTAGTAGAATTGGAATTCAATACAAGTCAACATGGAAAATTCAATGGAAGAAATCAGGCTTTTCTAATATTCACAAGATTCCTAAGTGTGCCTTACAGATAAAAGAGTCAAGATTCTGGTGCCCATTATACCATTGATATTGCTTATAAATGAATAACAGATTTCTTGAGGAATTTAGTGTTGATCTGGGGCTAAATAAAGACAAGTTCTACACAAGCCATTTTCTTCTGTTTTAATAAACCAAGTGTACAAATGAGTGTATAAGTGAGTCATATACAAATTAAGTCCTGGGAAAGTATACTTAATCAGTTAAAATTATATTTTATGCAAATATACAAAAAACAGAATTACAAAAATAAAGGGTATTAAATTATCACCACAGCAAATGCTGGCCTTGCCCTCTATTTTTTATCACCTTTATCTGTTATTCTTCTTTCTATTCTTAAATCTATCCGTGTTTCCCCATTGAGGACAAATAAAAGTACACTAGTTATTCCAGAATTTGTAGGCACTTTTAGCTAGTAGTGAAAAATCTGAGCGGTAAAAATATTCCTCTTTTTTGGCTGTATTTATAGCTCTACAACTATATATAAGACATATACTTGTATGTGTAAACACATATGTATTATACATTCAAGTGAAGAGATAGAGAAGGAAGATGGGTAAGTTGTTTCAGATTTCAGAGAAAAAGTCAAGGCTTATGACGAATATATGGAAGACAGAGCATAAAGAGAGTACTTTCAGCCATTGGTCTAACAGAGCTCATCCAGAGAATCAGAATATGAAGAGAGCCATGACCCTTCTCAAAAACTAGAAAAGAAGCTATCAAAAAAATTTTTAAAACAATTATTCAATATAGAAGAAACACCATTGACAAAATTTTAGAAGTGCCTAGAAACCTAATGTGACATCTACTCTAGTCTGCCAATGAACTAAATAAAAAGAACACATTTGGAAGAAAAGAATCACTGGACTTCATGATACAAAGAGGTCAATAAGGTAAGGTCTAAGAGTTGTTCGTTAGCAGTATGCACTTAATAATGACTTTAATGAGGATGATTTAATTGGGGTTGGGGACCCAATAGTTCAAGACACAGGTGAGAAAAGGTTGAGAGAGTCTGAAATATAGCATAATTTCAAGATGTGTCACAGGAAGGAGCAGAGAAATGGAGTGACTAGATGCAATTATTTACTCAATGGTAGATAATTGTATTTTGGCTTTGTTGTTGTTTTGTTTTCTAAAACAGATTAGCCTTGAACTCTAGATCCTTCTCCTTCAGGTTCCTGAGTACTGGAATTACACAGTACACTTACACTAGTGTAGAAGATATTTTCAAGAAGAAATATTTTGTGAGTTGTATTGCAAGTTTATATTTACTCATTTTTAAGGGAACGTGTTATTTCTGTAACAGATATAAATATATTGTTATTTTAATTACTGAGGCATATATATTTGTTATCAATTTTTCTCAATTTTCAAGGATGGAAATTTGCATTTCCTGTGTCTTTATAGTATGGAATGATTAAAATATCTATAGTTGGGAAACAAATTTACTTTTTAAAAATGGTGGCATCTATTTTGCATACATATTAAAACAAAATTAGATTGTGCACACAATTATTCAACATATTTTGTCATAAAGTTGGTTTTCCAACATAATTTGAAGAGAAATGAGGAGTATTTTGAATTTTGTGAATTGGATTTAATTTAAGGAATTCTATTTAGAAAGTAACTCTGCAAACAAACAAAAACACCATCCTTAGAAGATGTGTTTACAGGTTTGTAAACAGAAATTGTGCTAAGTGATGTAAGAATTGTTTAAATATGCAGAACATTGAATTTTTTCCCCCAATTAAGCATTTCTTCCTCTCAGATATAAAGTCAAAAATTTTGTTCTTCTGGTCTGCATGTTTTAACACATACATAAAAAGACAAGGTGTTCTGTGTATACATACAATAGATTAAAATTTGAAATTTAACAGTTATATTGACATTAGTGCATGTAAACTTCTTTAAACAAGTAAGCATTGCTGCTTGGTAGTTTGTGGGTTTTCACCATCTGTCCACTATAAGAATTTCTTTAAGTATTTATTTCACTTTTGGCCTTTAATTCACTTTATTTTTCTTAAAATAAAATAAGAACATTAAAAACTCTAAGGTGCAAACACAAGCGGAGCCTGGGCCCTAGGCAGGGAGACTTTGGGATGGGTTTTCAAGATGGTCAATGAATTCCTGATGGGGACTTGGTGAACCCGGTCTGTTTCCAGTGTTCGAGGGTGGCTATAGGGGTCAGGTGGCTTTAGGTCTCGGAGATGGCATCACAAGTGGCATTGCGCTGGTGCCAGGGTGGAGGAGCAGCCCCTGGGTGAGTGTAGCAGTCATTATATGGCCATCAGCAGACCCTCGTAGCACAGAAGCAAGGCAATGCCAGTGCCAGTGCCTCTCCAGAAGGAGGTGAGATGAAACATTTCCCACGGAACCAGGGCACAGAAGTGGAGCAGACTGTCACCTTGCAAGGGACGATGTGGGGTTTGCCAACCTTATTGTCCCAGTAAACTCTCCGCACAAGAACAATACAGAACTTGGTCAATCAAGATCATGGTTGCCGAGATGGTGGTGGCTACCTCCTAGGATCACTTGACACCCAAACAAGGTGGCATTGTAATGCCCCAGGGGAACGAATGCCTTAAACCTGGTATCTTGGGCCAGCACCAGTTCACTTCAGCACAAGCATAACCTTCAAAACTTCATCCTTGAAGGATGTTCCAGGAAAAAAATCAAAATCTAAGACTCCTCTATGGGCAGGGAGCAAAATAGATTTGCTTCAGTGACTTGCTCCTCACATCCCCTGAGGAGGCTCTGCTTGGTGATTGGGGTCCACCCCTTGTCTATGGTCTCTAGGAGTCCAGGCGCCTCCTCTCTGCAGACCACCATGGCCCCTGAGCCCAGCACCCCCAGACAAGCGCAGGGAAGGAGCCACTGGGACTCTATACGCTTGTGCTGCACCATTGCACCTGCGTGGCTACATTTACCTTTCGTTGTTTTCCAGCAGTTTTGGAGCTTTTTCTTGAAAAAAAAAAAAAAGAATATTTTTTAAAGATAAAGTAGCTGCAATATATCTCTTAATTTTCCCAAAGATTTGTGATTACATTTTTCAAACTATCAAACCCTAAAACCAATATACTCCCAGTTGTGGATTAAGAAAAGGACTGTTCTTGGAAATATTCGTATTTTTTATTCTTTTGAAACCATAGTTCTCAAACTCTCCTTTGCTCTTATGTACCCTCTTCTAATTCTTGCCCAGGCTAAGACTTAAGTCAAGTGTATGACCACTAAAACTCTGCTTATTAGTTCTAAGTGAAGCGTGCTTGTAGTGTTTCTTTTCCTTAAAGCAGGCGAAGTTTTAAAAATAGCATTCTGTTGTTGCGGAAGAAACCCCTGGCAAGAGCGCCGTGCAGGGAAAAAATATTCATTCTCCATTATTCATTGTAAGAAGACATTCAACACGTCAAAAATATTGCTCTCAGCATATTTTTGTTTTGTTTTATTTTGCTTTGTCTTTCACAACAGACTAATGGAAACAAGAAAAAATTACCATTAGAAAAAATAAAAAATTATTGAAATCATAATGAAATCATTGGAATGATTTTCTCTTTTTACTGATCACTAATTTCCTTTAATCTAACGCCCTGAAATGTTTATAATATGATTTTGTCATTCAGTTGATTTTTTTGAAATCTGGTTATTTCAGATGTGCTTTGTTGGTCATATTTGATAGTGGAATAATGTAACATTAACTATTGTAAGTGGATTAAAGAGGATATGATTGTTATCCACTTTTGTAAAAAAGACTCAATACCCATTTGAAATGAACTGTCATAGAAGACTGAGTTTCATTACTTTCTATTCATTACCATTTCTGCACTATTTTCTATATGAGACGCCTTCACAAAAGGCCATTGGGTTAATTTTAAATTGATTCTGATATTTAATTATCTTTCATGTAGCATTTTTAACTTAAATTTAGGAATTAATGCTTTTGTCCAACTGTATTTTAATAAACTGGAAACTGAGAGTTACATGGAGCAAAACCAAATTTATTTTCACTTACACTGTATACTTAGAGAATGAGTAAAGTACACAACCCAGATTATCTCTGAAAACTCAGTGTATTTCTACAGTGTTAACTGTTGTGCTTGATACAAATTTTCCTAAGATAGGTGGAATTATTACCTTACACTAAAATAGAAATTTTAGGTGATCTGTTGTACTTGGTTTTGTACACTAAAAATGCCTACAATGCTTAGCATATGCATGATTAAAAATAAATATGAGGAAAAAAAGATATGAAGTTTTAAACAGAGTATACCTGACCTCAGTTATCTCCCTGGCTATTTGAAGAAATAATTATAGATGTTTGTTGATGATGATAGTGATAGCAGTGGTAATAAAGAAAATAGTTAAGGAAGTGATAGATGATGGATGGATAGATGATAGATGATAGATGATTGATAGACAGATAGATAGATAGATAGATAGATAGATAATGATTGATATATGAAGGAATGCCAAACAGAAAATACAGAATCAAAATGTAACTCACAACCATTTCATAGCTGATGTTAAGATAATACACTGGGTCTTACAAATTGTAAGAGAAAGATACTAGAAAGGAAGAAAAGTGCAGCGATTATGAGATCAGCTCAAACTCTGGGACAGACTGCTCAAGACTGAAGTAGGTTCTGCTAATTATAAACTCTGCAGCCTTAGGTAAGGTATTTAACTCTTCATCTGTGAAATATGGGGCTATTAATTGTACGTGCTTCATAGGTTGTTACAGACTGAAACAAGTTATATGCAAAGCATTAAGAGCAACACCCAGTAATTGTTCATTTTTTTCTAGATTTTGGGGAAAGGATACCATGGATCAAGTTTACAGTAAGGCTGTAAACTCTGTCAGTTCAGTCTGCAAACCTCACAGCTTCCAACATGTATAAGTTGGAAGTCTTTTCATTCATTCCACATACTTTACTGTAGGGCATTGTGCAATACTTTATGTTTATTTACATATTTAGACTCAGTGATCATTGTATGATTAATGGTCATACATGTATTGAAGAATTGAATGTAGGCACCAATGGCAGTGGCATTGCTGCTACATCAAATGGACTGAATTATACAAGAAGATTCTTAAACAGTGTCTACTATGAGTTATGCTTATTAATGCAAATGTTCAATATAATAAATATGAGATTCATGAAATGATCATGAGACACTGAAGTAAGAAAACTTCATCCCTCTGAAGAAATTGAACTTTTGTTGCAATGACCCTAAAGCAAGAGCATGTTTTGATTCATATATTACTATAAAAGTGGCAAAATTCATTGACAGCTTTAATGTTTGATTTAAAAAAACAGAAGCGGAGAAAACTACACCAAATCTAGTTAAGTAGGTTGAGAAATGCACTTGACTTTTTTCTCTTTTTTTTTTTTTTTGGTGGTGCTGGGGTTTGAACTCAGAGCCTCATACTGGCTAGGCAGGTGCTCTTATTGCTTGAGCCACTCCACCAGCCCCTGCATTTAGCTTTTAACATATGATCAGTTCATTTCACACTTGAGGGACTAATCAACACATTCATGGAGTAAAAGACCTGGAGAACTATTTCATTCATTATCAGTTTCCATAATTTCAAACTGTATAGATACAATACATAATATAATTTATTGCTGTATGCACAAGCATTAAGTTTGGATATTTTCATGGTTTATTTATCTAAATATTAATACAACTTTTGAGGTAGACTCTTCTTTGGATGCAATTTAAATGTGCATAAGTTCCTTCCCTTATTATATATGATTTTTTCCCACATGTACTCTATCTAAGATATAAAGTAGTTGAGAATTGAAATCCTGATCTAAAACTCTTTTATAATTGCCATAATCTCACAGAGTGCTAACAACAAATACTTAAAATCAGATGGACAATATCATATCTAAATTATTACAGGAACACTTTGTGACTTAAGTTTTGGGTAAAATACCACAGGTTGTAAATTTAGAAAGAGTCAGATGAAACCAAATATCTTTTTTTAAAATAGTATTGAGGTTTGAATTCTAAGCCTTGAATTTACTATGCAGGCACTATACCAATAGAACCCTGCCTGCCCCTCAAATATTCTAAATACTCAAGTTTGTTTGAAAATATCCCTTCCCTGTCTCTGCCATCAAGCTGTTTCAGTTGTGTTCTGTTCCCCAATGCCACCCTCCACTCTGCCCAACTTCCTTGCTCCTTCTCCTGCTTTCTGTCTTTCAAGGCTAAAGACCACCTAGGAAAACACAGTCACACTAGAAGTGAAAGGGAAAGTCTATGTTTCTTTGGACAGGCATACTGTCACATAGGCATGCAATCACCTCCTGCTCTTTGCTTTTCTTAGTTCTGGCCAGGTGGGCTTCCACTCCACTCACATTCTTCAGACCCAGGTTGCCAAATGACTCCCTGTGGTCAAACCCAAGGACACCTCTCTATCTCTTTCTTAATTGGGCTCTTCACAGCACTGATCCCCACACTCTGGGCACAGGGTCATCTCTTGACACCTGACTCTTTAGTCTTCTACTTTTTCTCCTACTCCAGCCACTTCACATCTGTTTGCTACAGAATCTCTCTCTTTTGTTTTTGGCCAACCCTTGACTGCTGAGAACCCCATGACTCAGACCTCTGATCTTCTCTGTCTACTGTTTCTACTTTAATAATCTTATCTAGTTCAATGCATTTAAATACCATTAAATATTAACTGTTCCTAAACATGTATCTCTCCATCTTTGATCTCTCCTTTAAGACCCAATCACAAATACCCACTAGAATGCCTTTATTAGTTATTTCAGCATAGCAAATTAAGCCAAAAATTTAGCTCTTTAAAGTAATAAACATTGTCTCTTTCTCACATACAAACACACAGACACACACATGCACACATACACAAAAGAAAATATGCAATAAGTATGTGAAGCCATTAACTCTTCTAAAGACATTTAATCTCACGAAACTCAAATATCTTTTGGGGATATGAGGAAAAGAATAGAGGTGACACAAACAGTTTCAAAGCAAAAAGTGTTATGAATATTTATTTCAATGTGAGATAAATTTCCTCTTAGGAATGCCTACGAACTCAGGGCCCCAATTTTCTAAATCCTACTGAGAAGAAAACCTATCAAGTTGAAATTATTTTGATGAAGAAAATTTATTAAAATATTTTAAGATGAAAAATACATTTTAATAAATAGTGCATGTCAAATTTTATAGAGAGTTATCTGTCAGCTTTTCATGAAATATAATTACCATTTAAAGGGTTCAACTTGGGGGAATTTCCAAGATGATGACTAGGGTATGGAAGCAGAAAGCCTGATATCCATGACTCCAACACCTCCCTAAGAAGTTAGAGCCATACCTGGGTAACTCTGATTGCCTCTGGCCAAAATAATAATCACCATCACACGGGGTACAGGAAAAAATTCAAAGACTGACCCACAAATCAGCCTTTAATAGCAACTAACAACTGCAACCCACTGTACAGCCAGCAAAGTGGGTCCTGCCCTGGTGAAACCCTTCTTCTTCTCCATGGTGATTTTATTTCCTTTCTTCTTCTTTTTTTTTTTTTTTGTTTCCCTCTCTTCTCCTTCATCAAGCCGAAATAAAGCACCAACCAGAATCAAACCTTCGACACTCTGAACCCCTAGACTGAGAAAAGCTTCCCCATAACATATTACAGTGAGAAAATTTGGGGGCTGCCACCTATGCCACAGCTGCCATGGCCTGCTCCAAACCTGCCTGCAAGACATTCAACAGACCAAACAGGTGAACACTATGCATCAGGTGAAATTCACCCAGCCACCCGTAGAATAAACCAGCACAGCCCCTGGGCAGACTGATACCCCCAAAAAATCTGAATAACAATAGTGAACTGTAATCTAGCACAACACCAGAGAGGGTGGGAATGCTGAAAGGGCACTGGAGAAAGGGGGAGAAGCAATGAGATAATCTCAGTGTCAACTATCAGTAAAAACAAGCACTGGAAAGGTAGGAAGGCAAAGAGTAGGGAGACAAGAAGCCACTCCACAAAGCAGGGCAGGTAGCAGATCACATAGCTCATTTCCTGAGCCATTGAGCAGCACCCAAAGCCAAAGAGGAGGCTGATGGAACACTGAACCTGCCCCAGAGAAAGGGAGTGGGGCAAAGTAACAAACCCCCAGTATGGAAATCCCAGTAAACAAGCATGGTGAAAACCCACCTCCAAATCAGGGCAGGTAGTGAACTGCAGAGCTGATCTCCTGAACCTGAGGACAGCATTCAAACTTAAATTGCCACACTTCGCTAGGGGAGGAGCTGACCGAGCAGCTGCAGCTAAAGGGTAACACAGCTATCAGCTGATGAAATCAATATCGCTGACCACCCTGCATGATCTGGCAACCCTACCTCATCTAACAACTTCAATTCAACTGGTGGACAGAACAACAAAACATGACTCATAAGCCAATCACCTGGTGAGACCAAGTCAGAGCTTCTGCTTATGTGCCAATACCAGAACTGGATGATGGAGGAATAACTCCAGAAATTAAACTAAGACTGAAATTCTATTGTTCCTGAACCTGGTGTTTTTTTTTTTTCTATTTTTTTTTTTTGTTTATTTGTTTTTGTTTTGGTTATTTGTTCATTTTTTCCCCATTGAGTTTTTTGGGGATTTTGTTTGTTTATTTTGTTATTGTGGGGTTTTTTTTTTACCTTTAGTTCTATTCCTATTATCTTCTTTTTCTTTCTATACTATCAACTTTACCATCATCATCTCATCCCTACTCTCACCCCCTTCTCCTCTGCTGAAATCCATTGCTCTCCTCCCCAACAACTTGTTCTGCTTCTTCTCACTCACTCTCTCCCTCTGCCCTCACCTTCCCCTCCCATCTTCCCCAACCTGTCACCAGTCTACCCCTCCCTCCTACACATTCATCACCCACTGACCAAACTACTATACCAACTTTACACCACCCAAACCCCTGCAATCCCTGACAGAAGCACCCTCTACTACAAAAACAGAAATACATCCAGCCACACAAGGACCATAAAATGCAGCAGCCCCTGCACTGTTTCCCCCACTCACTCACCCCACTTCCCACCTCCCCCTTTAGTGCCACCCTATCCAACTCCACAAATCTCTATAGCTAGCCTTACAAATGTTAACCCTCCAACTCCCACTGCTTATAGATATTACCACCAAGGGGTCTTCTATATAAAATATAAATTGGTTGGGTATTAAACCTCTGAATTAGATATTACTAAATTACACCCAGACCAGGGACAGAAATAGCACACCCAATGTAGCTAAAAACTCAAGACAGCCACAAACATAAATTAAATCAAGAGAATAAAAACAGATGACTAAAACCACCAACTAGGCTATCAAGAACAAAATTGCACAGTACCACGTAGAGCGATGGGAAGAACAAAAAGGGACAGAAACCACTCTCTCCCAAAAAATAACTTAATACAGGATTCAGAGGGAAACAAAGAAAATGGATAACCAGATCTGGACTCCAAGAAAACAAAAATAAATGACATCAAGGCACCCAGTGATGCCCACAAAAATAACCTCAAAGGAGAAATCCTGCAAGTTATCACTGAGAATTTCATGGAGAAGATACTAAATGCAGTTAACTAAAATGTATAATATGCACTCAAAAAATTTTGAGACACCAAAAATAAAGAATAGAAGACACAGAAACAAAAAAAAATGAACTCATAGGAGCCCTAAATAAACACCAGAGTGAAACAGAGAATGCTATAAATAGATAAATAAATGAATTAAAGGTGAAACTAGAAAATATTAAAGAGGAGGTGACCCATGGCTTGGAAAACCTCAGAAAAAAGAATCAAACAGAAACACAAAACATAGTGGAAGACCAGTCCAGCAGACTAGAGCAAGCAGAAGACAGATTCTCAGAACTCAAAGATAAAATACAAATTAAAGGAAAAAACTGAAGAGCTGTTAATTAAACAACTCAAGACCTACAAAAAGGAATATGCAAGAACTCACAGACTCTATCAGAAGACCAAATGTGAAAATCATGGGCATTGAAAAAGGAGAAGAGGACCAAGCAAAAGGGATTTGTAAAATATTCAATAAAACAATAACAGAAAATTTACTAAATCTAGTAAAAGTTATGCCCATTCAGGTACAGGAAGCCTTCAGGACACCAAACAGACTTGGCCAAATAGAACTTCTCCATGACATATTATCATTAAAACAATAAGCACAGAGAACAGAGAAAGAATATGGAAGGCTGCAAGAGAAAAGAAACAAGGAACATAAAAGTAAACCCATCAAAATCACAGCAAATTTCTCAATGGAAAACTTAAAATCAAGAAAGGCATGGAGTGAGGTATTCCAGGGTCTGAATGAAAATAACCTCAACCCTAGGATACTCTACCCTGCAAAACTATCATTCAAAATCGATGGAATAATAAAAATCTTCCATGATAAACAGAAACTAAAACAACATATGACCACCAAGCCACCACTACAAAAAATTCTCCAAGGAATTCTGCATGCAGAAGGTGAAAGCAAGAAAACCACAAGAGGACAGGCAGTATAAAACCACAGAAGAAAAGACAAGGATTCAGAGAGTAATATTGATTCAACTGCACACAATCAAACCTTTAAACAACAAAAATAACTAAATCACAGGAATCACCACATACCTATCAATATTCACACTGAATGGCAACAGACTCAATTTGCCCCTTCAAAAGACACTGTTTGGCAAACAATTAAAAAGGAAGACCCAACAATCTGTTGTTTACAAGAGACCCATCTCATTGACAGAAAAAGAACACTGCCTTGGTGTGAAAGGCTGGAAGAAGATTTACCAAGCCAATGTCCCACAAAAACAGGCAGGAGTAGCAATACATACGTCAGACAAAGTAGACTTCAAACTTACATTGATCAAACAAGATAAAGAAGGACATTCCATACTAATAAAAGGGGAAATACACCAAAAGGAAATAACAATTATCAATCTGTATGCACCAAATCTCAGTGCACCCAATTTCATTAAACATACTTTAAGGACTTAAAAGTACATACACACTCCAATACAGTGGTAGTGGAGGACTTTAATAGCCCCCCATCACCAATAGACAGATCACCCAAACAAAAAATCATAAAGAAAATGTAAAACTAAATCACACCATAGATCAAATGGACTTAGCTGATGTCTACAGAATATTTCATCCAACATCCACACAATGTACATTCTTCTCAGCAGCCCATAGACCTTTCTCCAAAATTGATCATTTCTTAGGGCACAAAGCAAGCCTCAGCAAATATAAGAAAATAGGAATAATAGCATGCATTCTATCTGATCACAGTACATTAAAACTAGAACTCAACAACAAAAACAACAGTAAAAAAATGCAAAAAACTGGAAGCTGAATAACACATTGCTCAATGATCGGTGGGTCATTGATGAAATAAAAGAGGAAATTAGAAGGTTCCCAGAAATTAATGAAAGTGAAAACCCAGCCTACCAGAACCTATGGGACACAGTGAAGGCAGTCCTAAGAGAAAAGTTTATAGCCATGAGTGAACAAACACCATGGAAATCTAAGTAATAATCAAAGATTACTGTGAGAACCTATACTCTAAAAAATTTGAAAATATTGAGGAAATGGACAAATTTGTAGACACTTATGACCATTCAAAATTAAATCCACTTGAATAGAGCTATAACACACAAAATGAAATTGAAATAGCAATAAAGAGTCTCCCAAAAAAGAAAAGTCCAGGACCTGATGGATTCTCTGCTGAATTCTCTCAGACCTTTAAAGAAGAACTAGGACCAACTCTCTTTAAACTTTTCCACAAAATAGAAAGGAAAAGAACACTGCCTAACTCATTCTATGAAGCCAGTATTACACTATCCCAAAAACAGACAAAGACACCTCCAAAAAGGAGAACTATAGGCCAACATCCTTAATGAACATCGATGTAGAAATCCTAAATGAAATAAGGTAAAACTGAACCCAAAAACATATCAGAAAAATCATCCACCCTGACCAACTCAGCTTCATCCCAGAGATGCAGGGGTGGTTCAACACACACAAATCTACAAATGTAATACAGCACATCAATAGAAGCAAAGAAAAAAACCACTTGATCATCTCAATAGATGCAGAAAAATCCTTTGATAAGCTCCAACACCACTTCATGATAAAAGTTCTAAGAAAACTAGTAATAGAAGGAATGTAACTCAACATTTTAAATGCTATATATGACAAACCTATAGCCAACATCATACTTAATGGAGACAAACTGAAACCATTTGCCCTAAAATCAGGAATGAGGCAAGGGTGCCCACTCTCCCCACTCCTATTCAACGTAGTCCTGGAATTCCTAGCCAGAGCAAAAAGGCAAGAAGAAGTAATAAAAGGAATACAGACAGGTAAAGAAACATCATAGTATCTCTATTTCCAGACAACATGATCCTATATCTTAAGACTCAAAAAACTCTACCCAAAAACTCCTAGACATCAGAAACAGCTCCAGCAAGGTGGCAGGATACACAATCAATTTACAAATATCGTTAGACTTTCTATACACCAACAGCGAACAAATTGAGAAAGAATAAATGGAAACAATTCCATTTACAATAGCCTCAAAAAAATTCCAATACCTAGGAGTAAACTTCACAAAGAATGCGAATGAATTCTACAAGGAAACCTACAAACCTCTGAGAAAAGAAATTGATGAAGACTACAGAAGGTAGAAAGATCTTCTGTGCTCATGGATTGGTAGAATCAACACAGTAAAAATGGATTCACTACCAAAAGCAATATACATGTTTAATGCAATTTCCATCAAAATCCCAATGACATTCATCACAGAGACTGAAAAATCTACCCTAAAGTTCATTTGGAAACACAAGAAACTGCAAATAACCAAGGCAATACTCAGCAAAAAGAGCAATGCTGGAGGTATAACAATACCCAACTTTGAACTACGTTACAAAGCAATAGCAATAAAAAACCAGATATGAAGACCAGTGGAACAGAATAGAGGACCTGGATATGAATAAACACTGCTATGCCCACCTTATTTTTTATAAAAGTGCCAAAAACATATGATGAAAAATAGACAGCATCTTCAACAAATGTTGGGAAAAGTACTTATCTGCTTTCAGAAAACTGAAGCTAGATCCATGTCTATCACCCTGTAGTAGTATCAACTCAAAATGGAGCAAGGCCCTTAATATCATACCCAAAACTCTGAAGCTAGTACAGAAAGAGCAGGGAATACTCTGGAAGCAACAGGTATTTGTAAGGAATTTCCCCAAGAGAACTCCAGTAGCTCAGAAACTAACAGAAAGGATGGACAAATGGGACTACAAGAAATTAAGAAGTTTCTGCATAACAAACGAAATGGTCTCTAAACTGAAGAGACCACCCACAGAGTAGTAGAAAATATTTGCCAGCTATACATCAGACAAAGGACTGATAACCAGAATATACAGGGAGCTCAAAAAACTAAACTCCCACAAAATCAATTAACCAATAAAGAAATGGGCAACTGAACAAAATAGGACATTTTCAAAGGAAGAAATCCAATTGCCAAAAAACACATGAAAAAATGCTCACCATCTCTAGCCATAAAGGAAATGCAAATCAAAACCACACTAAGGTTCCACCTCACCCCTGTTAGAATAGCTATCATTAGAAACACCACCAACAGGTGTTGGCAAGGATGTGGGGAAAAAGGAGCCCTCATACACTGCTGATGGGAATGCAAGCTAGTGCAACCATTCTGGAAAACAATATGGAGGCTTCTTAAAGAACTAAATATAGATCTGACATATGGTCCAGCAATCCCACCCATAGGGATATACCCAAAGGAATGCAACACAGGTTACTCCAGAAGCACCTGCACACCCATGTTTACTGCAGCACTATTCACAATAGTCAAGTTATAAAAACAGCCAAGATGCCCCACTACCAACAAATGGATTAGGAAAATGTGGTATTTTTACACATGGAATTTTACTCAGCCATGAAGAAGAATGAAATCTTGTCATTTGCAAGTAAATGCATGGAATTGCAGAACATCATCTTAAGTGAAGTTAACTAAGCTCAAAAGGCCAAACACTGTGTTCTTCCTCATATGTGACACTTTAGACATAAAAAAGATGCAGTATATGTGATTGGACATGGGTCACATGCTAAGGGGAGAACACATACATGAGGAATAGGGAAAGGTAGGAAACCCAAAACTTGAAAGTGTTAGACGTCCCCACTGCAGAGGAGCTATTACAGTAACCTTAAAATGACAGAGGTCACTATGGGAAGGTAACTGGGAAGTACTGAAGAGGTCAGGTAGAGATGAATCAATTTGGGTTGTGATACACTTGTGCATGGAAGCAATGCTTGGAATCTCTCTGTAGAGCTATCCTGATCTCAACTAGCAAAAATGCTTTGTCTTTCTTATTATTGCTTCCATCTTCTCTTCAACAAAATTGGAGAAAAGTGCAGAACAGGTTCTGCCTGGAAGTGAGGGCGGTGGAGGGGAGAAGATGGGGGCAGGGTGCAGGGTGGAGAAATGACCCAAGCAATGTATGCACATGTGAATAAATGAATAAATAAACCAAAAAAGATGCAAAAACCTAAAAAAAAAAGGTTGAACTTGTACAAAACTTGTTATTTTGAAATTTGTGTTTGTTTTCTAGCAAAGTAGGAACATTAAATAGCTTTATTTTGCATTCTCATGATACAAACAGGACACTTAGTATATTTAGATGCCACTTAATCTCATAATTGAATTAAAATATGGTCTTAGCTGCTTTCTGGGGTTCTCTTCTGCTCTAAATTCTATTTAGTTTGCAGCTTCCAAATTCACTGTATTATCTGAGGATTTACTAAATGAAGTTTAAGGTAAATGTATATCCAATAATTTTACCTTTAGTATGTTTGTAGAAACCTATTAAGAAGGAACTACTTCTGTTTTGGGAAAACTGTACTAAAAAGATTGTAATACTCTAATCATGTCAAAGATATTCTGTCATTTTCATAGATCATAATTATTTTTCCTGTGTGGAATTTTTCTGAATAGATATACACATTTTAATGAGAAAATAATCTAAATATGTTTTGATCTCATTGCCATCTTAATTTTCCTACAGCATTCAGAGGGTTAATTGAGAGAGCTCATGAATAAATTTTTTGTTGTTAAAGTTTTACTTAGACTCATCAAGGAGCCATAAAATATTACATGCAATATTCTACCATCTTATTAAGCATATGTTATAGAAATGAGCAGATCTAGTGATTATTTGATCTTATAACTCTAAAAGGAAAATCTGAATCTTAAGTAGTAATTAAGAAAAGTAAAACTACACTTTAAACAAAACATCTGTTATTTGGGTTTGCCATTTTCCCTTTTCTTATGTGAAGAATAGCCTTGAATTTAATTGTACATTATAATTGCACTTCATTTCTTTTGGAAATACCAAATTATTCCTCTAATTCTCTTTGTATTTCTCTGCATTTTTAGCCAGACTATTTTTCAGCAGTACATTATTACTGATTCTGTAATTAAAATATTTTTGTTTCTCCTTGAACGTGGCTAAATAGCTTATGCCTCACTCTGAGCTATTGGTACGGGAGAAATTGGGATTTTTTTGCACATGCATTGGAAGAGTAATGAACCCCAAGTCCATTCAATAGTCTTTTCATTCTGCAAGTAAGCACAGACTTTCACAGAGAATGAGCATTGCAATGACAATTCTCCTTATGCAGAAACTAGTGCTCCAGAGGAAGGTTAATGGTTTGAATTGCAAGAATACCAATGTACGGATTGTAATTAGGAAAGTCTGATGAAAGTCTTCAGTGTCATATGAAAAGAAAACATCTGCTTCTTCATGGTAATGGCTGCCTCTTTCATTCTTTCTATGTATTTTTTTCTGTGTTAATAGCACATTTATAAAAATCTCATATACTCACTAATCTTAAATTATAGGAAAAAGATAAGTGCATATTGAACTTCAATAAAAAAATTTTATTTTCCCTTTTTAACCTCCTTTCAGACAAAAGAGTGGGCCAATGATGTATTATATTCTGCATGAATAGTCGGCATTGTAATTTATACAAAGGCAATATTTTCTTTGATTTCTAGTAAGTGTTTAATTTACTCAATTCTATAACTAGATATATTTATTAAAGCATGGTTTATTTCCACCAGAACTATTGCAGATAGGTTGAATGAAAGGAGAAAATATACTGTTACCCATATACTCATGCCTTATATTGTTGTTTTTTGTTAACATTATTCTAAATTTTCATTAATTAGGTGAGAAATTTTAGCAAAATTATTGAGAGATAAGAATGTCAGTGACCCCTCATTCTCTAATGTGCTGTGTGGCCACAACTGTGTGTGTACATAACTGTGAATATGGTGGGAATCACCTGGTAATTACTAATTTGCTCACTTTGAGTGAATTGAAATTAACATAACCTTAGATCTGGTTTAATCAAAGAAGCCTTTAGCAGAACACAAAGCATTAGATGTATTCATGCTGGCCTAAAAACAGCAACAGTCATGTTGGAAACATTCTTTCATGAAACATGGTGAGGAACTGTGGGTAGTCTTTAACAGTTGAAAGTGTGTCCAGCTGACTGTGAGAAAGGAAACAAAGACCTCTATCACCAACCACAGGGAACTGATCATGCCAGTAACCTGAATGAGCTTGGAAACTGATCTTTCCCTACTTGAGCCTCAAATGATAACAACATCTCCACTTCAGTCTTGTGAGACACTGAATGGTGGATGCAGTTATCCCAGCTCTGGACCACTGACCCATGAAAACTATGAGATAATTAATAGCTATTGCTGTATGTGTCTGTGCTTGTGGTAATTTATTATGTAATAATGGAAGATTAACACAGAGGACGTGGGTATATTTCACTAACAAAATATCAAGCAAAATATCATTAGGTGATAGGGAAAACCATATTTTAGAAAAATATAATCTTTGATATAGTAAACTGAGTTATATATATGTAAAACAGCCTTAACATCAACTCCCTAAAAACATATGATTCATTAAAATATTGGAACTAATTTTATCTATTATTATGCAGCCTACTTAAAGTAAAGTATAATATATTCAGTACTACCATTCTGAGATTTACTTCTCTCCTGCCATATCAATCCTGCTCCATTTGCAGCCTTTTCCTCCTTAGTTAATACAAGGTAGGATTCTACCAGTGGTTTGAGTCAGGAACTTTACATCATTTTATAGTTCTCTAATTATTACACCCCATATGCAATGTATCAGAAAACTGCTATTCCTTCAAAATTTCTTCAATCTGAATCCTTCTAATCATCTCCCTGCCAAACACCCTAAGGGAAGATCCTGTTTTCCACCTGAATTATGACTTTTGCAGGTGACTCTCACAAACTTGTCTAAAAGGCACATTTGTCTCGCCTCCTCTCCAAATGTTCCTGTGACATCCAAATCACCCACAATGATAGCCAGCCCCCCACAATGGACCCGATGTGATCTTCCTTTACTGACCTCGCATTTTGCTTACCCTCCAGCATACTGTCTCTTCCTGGATCTTGGTCCTCCTATCTTTATTTTGTTGTTGATTTTAGTTGCCAGATATCCCACTTGTATGGTTACACTGGTTTTTCTGGAATATTTTGCTTCAAATCTGCTAGGCTTTCCTGTCATCCACTAAAACACCATATCACACTATTTTTTTAAATTTTTTTATTCTTCCATGCCTTTATTGTTAACACCATAGAGTAATTCTTTATTGCTGTTCTCAGTGGGGTTACATTGTGGCATTTGCAAAGATTCTTACAATGTATCAAATATATCCTACTTGAATTCACCCTCTCCACTGCTCTCTTATAATATCCCCCTTCCCATACTCTACTTTTTGTGCATAATTTGTCTCTATAGCAGTAACATACACTACCTTGATAGAAGTTATTAATTGTATGTTCCATTTGGGCTTTGGCAGAAAAGAATGTACAATTTTTCAAGGAACTAATGATTATGTCTTCCATTTTCTAACCAGTTCTAGTGTGTTAATTTATTTATATAAGTGTGTCTACTAAAGCCAGGGAACTTTACTATGTTAAATCTTCCAAGTTCTACTCAGAAACAGTTTGATCAGGAACAAATTTTTCCACTTTTATTTTTTATTTTTATATGTCAATCATTGTTGACACCTATTTTATGCTCTCCTTTGTGTATGTCAAAGAACAAATCCCTATATACTCCATTTTATTAAGTTGCATATTAAATTTGTATGATTTGGGGTGTAGGTGTAGTTGAAATACTTTAGAAAGAGTAAATTGTATTGTTCAGTATCCAATGTATATATAATTCTATATATTTATATAATTCTAAAAGCAGAAACATCTCAATATATATATTTCATATGTATGATGACCTATTTTTTTTCTTACCAAAGCAAAGTTACAGAAGATAAAAACCAAAGCACGTAAGAGAATTTGTGGGGGTGAATGCTCAATAAACATTTTATACTTTAAAATTTTTTGGTCTTTTTTTTTTTAAATAGAGGCTGTCATTGTAGCCCAAGCTGGTCTAAACTGAGATCCTCCTGCTTCTGCCTGCCGAGTGTTGAGATTATAGATGTGCACCACCATGTCTGGTCTTATTTTTTATGATCTTCTTTAATTTAGGAGGGATTAATCCTTTAACAAGGATGTGTGTGTGTGTGTGTGTGTTTGTGCATATGTGTATACACATATAAATATATATATACACACATATATAATTATATCATCAAAACCAGATAATTTTCATTTACTGTAATGATTACAAACTAGAGTAAGTACTTTAAAGAATCAAGATTCTTATGGATCATGGCCAGGAGGAAAAGATTTAAGAAAGTACAATCTGAAATTCAGTTTTGGTATGTGTTTATTATCCCATAAATAATACAAAGGAAATATAAGTTTGGTTCTACTGTTTAGAATATCTCATACTGTACCTAATTGATTAGCACCCTTTTTTTAAAAAAAAAGGAAATGTTCAACAAATAAGTGCTAAAAGATAAGAATATCATACTCCAAGGACACTCATTGCTAAGTATAGAGACATTTTCAGGGTAAGATATATGTCTTATAATTTACTAATGTAATATTAGCTGTTCCCCGAATATATACTTTGCTTTGCAAAAGAGAAGTGAAATTTAGACAAATCTCTTAGATGAAGCTACTTCCTACTTCCTTACTGTAAGAAGAGCAGTCTCCCAACACTGGTAGCTTTGGGTTCACCAGAGTCAATTTTATTGTGCCCTACCGCTACTTTACTCATCCCTTATTTTATTCACGCACTGAGCCCCACAAGACCTGCACATCTTTCTACCCTAAAAATTCCAGGACTCTGTAAACCCAACAAAGCAAAATACTGTGTATTGTCAACTTGGTATTTCAAAGTCTTCTTTGTGCTATTGTATTGCTTTCCTCAGAAGACAGGGCTTTTTCTGTCACTTTGTATGAGTTAATTTTCTCATTGCTGACCACATACCTAAGAAAGCAACTTAAAGGAGGGAATAATTTTTTTTTTCTGGTTTCAGAAGGATCAGTCCATCATTGTGAGAATGGTATAGAGAACAGGGTAGTACACATGATGGTAGAAGGCAGCATAACAGAGTCCCCAAGGGCATGCCCCAGTGTCCTCCAACTAAGCTCCACCTCCTATCTCTTACCACCTCCCAATATTCATATTATGGATCTGTTACAGGGTTAATCTATTCATTAAGTCAAAGCAAGCATTTACACTGAGCTAAACCCCCAACCCCTGGTCTTCATTCTTGAACATCTCTATAGACTTGTAGAAATCCTCTCACAATATTATCTCTGTTCCATGAATTTCTCTCCAGTCACAATCCTGTTACATTTACAACTAATCACTTTTTCTTAGGGAAATACCTCTTAAGTTTGCATTATCATTTTTTGATCAATAACTCTTTCCAGGTGATAGTTTTTGGCACTTCAATAATCCTTCAGAAACAATTAGAACTCATAATCTAATAATTCATTAAAACTGTCACTAACCCATACATTCTCTCTCTTTTCTTTGTCTGCATTACATTGCATGGTTACTTATTAGAACCACACCAATATCCTCTCAAACATCCTTTCTATTTTCTTATTTTGATTGGCTTTCTTGCCAAAATCATAGCCAAAATTAATTATTGATAGTAACCATTTGTTTGCACCAACATAACTAAAAATGATTGGGCAAAAACATGGAATTACAAGCACTGCTCTCACTCACTTCAAAACGTTAACTACAATCGTAGTGGGTGTATGGCATAGTCCAGGAACCATAATTGGTTTCCCTAGCCCAAGCATTTTACTTATTCTTAAATAATTAATTCATCTTTTCTGTTTTTTCCTCAACCCTTCTACAGTTATTTTTCTCGACCTCATTCTCAGATAATTTCTTGCTTCTAATTTGACTGAAAAAGTCATAATAAAACTTCCACATATGTCCATCAATTCATAATCCTAGAATGAATACCTACATCTTCTTCCTCATATCCCTTTACAAATGATCAACTAACAATCTTTTACCTAAAGTGTTACCTTTGCCAAATTCAAGATAAATATATAGCAGTCCTTTCCATGATAATCTATACCATTGATTTTCTTCCTCTAGTACATAAGTAATCATTTCATTTTTTGTTATCTTTCATGTCTTAGTTTTTTTTTAAATATATTGTCTATGTCTTATGATGGCTACTACTCCAACTCTTTCTTCTATTTGAAGTAAAGACCCTTGGAATAGCTCATCTTTTGTGTTTCCAACTCCACAACATTCCTCTTTTTCTCATCTAGGAAATAAAATCAATCTTACTTCTAGGTGTAATAAAATTGACTTTTTAAAGTTCACCTGTTATTTCTAGCTTATAATCTAGAACTCAAATTTGTCCTTTTTTTATCTACACTAATTATTGAATTTCCTAACTTTTATATCATTTGTAGTCTCACAATTCTCAACTTTCTTTGCCCTTGTGAATTTTAAACTCTTATTTCTAATTGCATACATAAATCTCAGTTTTAATGTGCCCCAAATAGTTTTCTCTATACTCCATCTCATTTGATAGCACTTCCATCTAGTCAGGTACTCAGGCCAAACCCATAGGAGTTATTTCCTTCCTTCCTCTCTCCCTCCCTTTCTTTCTTCATTTTTCCTTCCTTCCTTCCTTCTCTCCTTCCTTTTGTCCTTCCTCCCTTCTCCCTTTCTGTTCATTCTCTCTCTCTCTCTCTCTCTCTCTCTGTCTCTCTCTGTCTCTCTTTCTCTCTTTTTCCTTCCACACATGTTTAAGAATAGTATGCACATTTAAAGTGCTGGTGGCTCACATCTGTAATCCTAGCTACTTTGGTCACTGAGATCAGGAGAATTCCATTTCCGGGCCAGCCCAGGCAAAAAAAAAGTATGCAATGCCAACCTCAACTGAGAAAACTGGGCATGGTGGGGTGGAGGGGAGGTGCCTGTCATCCTAGCAAAGAGCAAAGGCGGTCCTCCTAAGAGGACTGTGGTCCAGGCTTGCCTGAGTGAAAAAATGAGACCATAAATCCAGAATAACCAGAACAAAATGGGCTGGAGGCTTGGCTCAAGCAAATAGAGTGCCTGCTGAGCAAGTGTGAACACCTGAGTTCAAACCACAGTACCACCAAAAACCAAATATGTATGTTTGAAAAAAGAGAACTCAATTTTATTATCAATCATAGGCATATATTAAAATGTGTTAGATTTTATATACTTATAATACATAATGCATAATACTTTCTAAAAAGAAAGTTCCACTTTTGTTTCCTGAATGTTCTTCCAAGTTAATAACATCCATTCTATAAATTCATTCTATAAATTCTTATGAAGGACTTCTTGGTATAACCTGATGATTTACATGGGATATTTCAGAAAATACATGAGAAAAAACATTAAGTGAGAATTAAACTCAACAAATGTCATAGCAATAATTCATAAAACCATACTAAAGAGACAGCAAGAAGAAAAGCCATGAAGAATTCTAAATATATGCAAGCAATGACAGAAATGTTAGCATCGCCACTAGAACCACAGTGAGAATAAGAATAGAATAAGTTTCCCAAGTCTAAAGAACTTAAACCTTGAGAAAACATGTTCTAGAACAACTGCAGTGTTATGAGAGATACAACTTCTTTGTTCAAAAATGTTTGATAGACCAGGCATGGTGGCTCATGGCTATAATCCCAGTTACTCTAGGAGGCAGAGATCAAAAAGATCATGATTTGAAAACCAGCCTGGGTGAAAAGCTAGCATGACCCTATCTTTTTTTTTTCTACATATCTTTTTTTTTATTATTCTTATGTGCATACAATGTTTGGGTCATTTCTCCTCCCTTCTCCCACCCCCTCCCTTCCCCCTACCCCACCCCCTCCCTCTCCCCTCCCCTTGCTACCCAGCAGAAACTATTTTGCCCTTATCTCTAATTTTGTTGAAGGGAGAGTATAAGCAATAATAGGAAGGAACAAGGGTTTTTGCTAGTTGAGATAAGGATAGCTATACAGGGAGTTGACTCACATTGATTTCCTGTGCATGTGTGTTACCTTCTAGGTTAATTCTTGATCTAACCTTTTCTCTAGTTCCTGGTCCCCTTCTCCTATTGGCCTCAGTTGCTTTAAAGTATCTGCTTTAGTTTCTCTGTGTTGAGGGCAACAAATGCTATCTAGTTTTTTAGGTGTTTTACCTATCCTCACACCTCTCTTGTGTGCTCTCGCTTTATCATGTGATCAAAGTCCAATCCCCTTGGTGTGTTTGCCTTTGATCTAATGTCCACCTATGAGGGAGAACATATGATTTTTGGTCTTTTGGGCCAGGCTAACCTCACTCAGAATGTTGTTCTCCAATTCCATCCATTCACCAGCAAATGATAACATTTTGTTCCTCTTCATGGCTGCATAAAATACCATATTTTCTTAATCCATTCATCAGTAGTGGGGCATCTTGGCTGTTTCCATAACTTAGCTATTGTGAATAGTGGGTGTGCAGGTGCCTCTGGAGTAACCTGTGTCACAGTCTTTTGGGTATATCCACAAGAGTGGTATTGCTGGATCAAATGGTAGATCAATGTTTAGCTTTTTAAGTAGCCTCCAAATTTTTTTCCAGAGTGGTTGTACTAGTTTACATTCCCACCAGCAGTGTAAGAGGGTTCCTTTTTCCCTGCATCCTCGCTAACACCTGTTGGTGGTGGTGTTGCTAATGATGGCTATTCTAACAGGGGTGAGGTAGAATCTTATTGTGGTTTTAATTTGCATTTCCTTTATTGCTAGAGATGGTGAGCATTTTTTCATGTGTTTTTTGGCCATTTGAATTTCTTCTTTTGAGAAAGTTCTGTTTAGTTCACTTGCCCATTTCTTTATTGGTTCATTAATTTGGGAAGAATTTAGTTTTTTAAGTTCCCTATATATTCTGGTTATCAGTCCTTTGTCTGATGTGTAGCTGGCAAATATTTTCTCCCACTCTGTGGGTGTTCTCTTCAGTTTAGAGACCATTTCTTTTGTTGAGCAGAAGCTTTTTAGTTTTATGAAGTCCCATTTATCTATTCTATCTCTTAGTTGCTGTGCTGCTGGGGTTCCATTGAGAAAGTTCTTACCTATATCTATTAATTCCAGAGTATTTCCTACTCTTTACTGTACTAACTTTAGAGTTTGAGGTCTGAAATTAAGGTCCTTGATCCATTTTGAGTTAATAATCGTATAGGGTGACATACATGGATCTAGTTTCAGTTTTTTGCAGACTGCTAACCAGTTTCCCCAGCAGTTTTTGTTGAAGAGGCTGCCTTTTCTCCATTGTATACTTTTAGTGCCTTTGTCAAAGGCAAGTTGGTTATAGTTCTGTGACTTCATATCTGGGACCTCTATTCTGTTCCACTGATGACCTTGTCTTAATCAGTAAGCAGAGTGTGCTGGTGTGGGCCTATGACCTCAGCTACTTGGAATGTGGAATTCATGGAGAGGAGATCAGGGAGAGCTCCACAATTCAAGGCCAGCCTGGGCAAAAAGCCAATGGGATCCCACGTCAACAAATAAGCCAAGCATGGTGTTTCATGTCTTTCATTCCAGCTATGCAGGAGGCCATATGTAGGAGGATTGTTGTCTCAGGCCAGCCCCATGCCAAAACACAAGACCCTAATAACTAAAGCAAAAAGGGCTGGGGCATGACTCAAGTGGCAGAACACCTGCTTAACACCTGTCCCTGAGTTCAAGCTCTAGTAACATCAAAAGAACATTTTATTTTTCATGAAGTCTCAATTAATATATGTTTCATGGCTACTTTGTTGTAAAGTTCCTCATATCCTTTCATGTGTTGATCACATTGTATAGCTACAGGAGGAGAATTAGTTTTGTTGAATTTCACCAATTTCTATCTCTAAGGATTCTTCCTTATCCCTGCACACTGTTTATGCTTTAGTGCAACCAAGTAACAAGAAACAATAGTATTCCTGAGCCAGTGTTGGTCTGGAGTGTCACTTAAGGAAGGAATATTGCCATCACTTCTTTTCTTGTGTCTTGTTGAGGTCACATGAACACTTGAGATGCTAGAAATTTGTGGGTAAAGGAAGGAAAGTACTGAGAGGACTTCTTCCCTAAGTGCTTTCTGCTTCACCTGGGAAAATTGGCTTTTCCTCCTCTAATTTTAAAATGGCCTTTATAAAAACATTTCTTCTGTCCTGTGTGGTGAAACACAACTGTCATCCCAGCACTAGGGAGGCTGAGGCAGGAGGATTGCGTATTCCAGGCCAGTCTGGGCTAAATAGCACGACCCTGTCTCAAAAACAAACAAATGAACAAAACAAGAATAACAAATTTTTAAAAAGGAGAATTTTTGGTGGATAACTGAATATAACATTTATTCAGTAACCGGCTGGCCAGAAATGCTTTTCAATTTACTGAAAGCATAAAAAGATTTGAAGAGTACTTATTTTTGAAGGAGATAAATTGGAAAGAAGTAAATTTCTCTTCATATCTAAGACATTAGTATTCTTTTTTCTGGAAGGAATTATTGGTTGTAATAATTGGAATGCATTTTATTGGAGATAGTGTACTACAAGCTATTGGAAGAAATGATTTAAAATAGCATATTTTTATTCTTGTCACAAGAAGATGGAAAGTTTTTTACTCAAGTGCTAAAGCTGAAAAGAGTAGGAGCAGAGTATCAGCAAGGTCTAAGGAAGACGGTGCTATAGCCAGGTGCACCCCCAGCATAGAAGTGTCCAGAACCCTGTGAAACAGAGACCTGAGGATTAAAGAAACCAGTACAATAGGGAAATTTGGGGGAAGAAAATGTTATCGTTCTTTTTTCACTGTGATTAACTGTGGGGTTCTTCCCTATAACATACTTTTCTTTTCAGGCATGGTGAGCGTTTTTTACCCATTAGGATTTCTTTTTAAATTGTGCCATTTTGACCCAGGTTTAAGGGCATTTTGTTCTTTTTGTGTTTAATGCCACAATTTTCATTTTTAGGTTCTCAGCTCCAAGACCCTAGATGCCCACCAGACCAGACAACTAGGGACAATACTTTCGTCCACTAATATTGTTAAAATTAACCAAACCACAGAGTACCCCAGAAATCTATCTTTCTAAACATGAGCCGCTCCTTGTTGTTACTTTGTTCTTAGGTTGCAATCCCAGCATGGCCCTGCCTGTCAGGCTTCGCTCACTTATACTTAACAAGAAATCCTTCATTCCATTTACTGAATGTCAATACTTGCATCACGCCATCAAAAGACTCTTTCAGTCTTTTTTGGGGGTGGTGGTATACTGGGGATTGAATTCAGGGCCTCACACTTGCTAAGACTTCTGCACTTGAACCACATCCTAGTCCTTTTGCTTTTCAGTTTGTTTTTACGTCGGGTCATGCACTAACTTTGTCCAATCCGGCTTCAGACTGTGATTCCTCTACCTCTGCATCCCTTAAATAGCTGAGACAATGGGTATGTACCACCATGCCTGACTTTTTTTTTTTTTTTTGATTTTGAGATAGGATATCATCAACTTTTTTCTCAGCTGGCCTTGAACCATAATCCCGCCTCCCAAATAGCTGGGATTGCACTCATGCACCACCATACCCGGCTTGAGGCTATTTAAATCTTATAAAGCATTCCCCACTGCCTAGCCAAGAAGTAGACTCGAACTCCAGTACTCGTGGAAATATTGTTAGTGGTTGAAAGCTAGGCCACATAATTCTGGGTATAAATTTTCTTATTCTTGTGTAGGAATTTGAAGAAGCAGAAAAATGACTGTAATATATGACAGGGCAAAAAGAAGGGAATATATCAGATCAGTAGATAGTCCCATGATTTGGCCAGGCAGGCAAGGGATATGTTTCATATTGGTAAAGTGGAAAATTAGCTAGATATGGTTGCCTTTATAGTTTTGCACCTGAACATGAGCTGTCAAACTGAGAATCACCTATACTTTGCAGCAAAAAGGTTAAGTGAGTGCAAAATCACCACCAATTTAAATTGCATCTTTGGGAAAATATGTATTGAACTCTTATTATTGACTATTTTTAAGTGACTGTGGCCTTACTTAGAAAAGGGTGACTGTAAGCAAAATTAGTTAAGATCAAGTCTTTCTGGAGCAGAATAGGCCTTACTTTGGTATGACTGGTATCTGTATAAGGAGACAGAGACATAGGGAGAACACTATGTAAATGTAGAAATGAACTGATCCATCCCCAATCCATAGAGTGAGACAAATTGCTCATTGTCACCCAAAACTAGGAGAGAGGACAGAAAAGATTCTTCCTCAAAGCCATCAGAAGAACACAACCCACCAACATCTTTGTATCTGATGTTTGGCTACAGAATAACTTGCAATGAATTTCTACTGTTTTAAAGCCACCCTATAGGTGGTACTTTGGGGAATTAATACACCTTTCAATTTTATGTTTTCCACTTTGATCCCTGGGTTAGTTAGAGGGAAATAAGCAAAAGAAGAGAAGTAAAAATATGACTGACAGCCTCTATGATCTGGGAATTGGGAGTAGAGAGAAGATTATGATTTGAGTATGAATAAAATCAAAGTTTGTACTGGGAGAGAGTGAACTAGACATATTTTACTCTACATTTTATATCAATTCATGTTAATCTCCTTTGCCAGTGTCTGTATTAATGAGATAGATTTAAGATAATTTTAATGGGCAAAGGAGAAATTAAGCAGATATTTAGAGAAAAATAAAACATTTTAAACATGTACTCCTTCACGTTTGGGATGCTCAATAAATCTGTCCCACAGACTAGACTAGGAATGATTGGATCTAAGCTAGAACACTCTATTAGCAATTTCTCCACTTTCAAACTTCTCTTTATATTTGTCACAATTGTATACTAATAGCCACTAAAGTAAGAGAGAGAGAGAGAGAGAGAGAGAGAGAGAGAGAAAGGGGGAGAGTCAGGCTCCAAATATCCCCATCAAGGACTCAACCTTAGTGATGTCACTTCCTTCTACTAGACTTTGCTTCCTGAATGCTGTGCCACTCCTCAATAGGCAACCTGTGGGCCCTTAGGGAGCATTTAAAACCCAAACCAAGTGAGATACATTTTTAAAATAAAATATTATTTCAAACATTTCAAAGCATGAAAGTTTTAAAACTATTTTCTTTGTGTTTCTTAATAGCATTCAGTCTTGAAAACTGGGAGTCTAAAGAGTTGGCATTTCTGATAAATCTGCTAAGTTCACTTGGTATGATTAAAAAATAAATATGAGAAACTAGAGACTCACATTTAGCATGATTAACATGATAAGTCTTCAAAGCCTTCCCCACAATCTTCTGATAGATCAAATAATATTTTAGCTTTTATTCTTCCTTGATGAGCATACATCCTAATTTGTCCTAATTCAACTTATTCTGTATAAAACATCTTTGAAATGTTATCCAACAGTTAGCAATTTTTATATTTTAACAGTACCGTATTCCATCTACTTATCCATTAGCATAAAATTAAATAATTGGTCCTCTATTGTATGTGCTACCTGTGGTTCTCAGAAAGTAACCTTAGAGCATTTAGTAAATTACATTTTAAAAACTTGTTTTTTCCTTTAGGTTTAAGGCAAGCTGATGTAATCAACTTCCTACTAAGAGTAATCTCTCTCTTTCTCTTTCTCTCTGTCTCTTTCTCTTTCACTCTGTCTCTCTCTCTGTATCTTTCATCATGGCACTGATTGCTTGGAGATAATTTTACAGTAATCCATTATGGAAATGTAGAATGATTATATCTGCATTTAGCAATGTTGTTACTTTCTTTCTAGCTCTGATTCCAAATAGTGTACATGACATACACCGAAGTCTCACTGTACTTTCCTCCCGTTCTTATTTACTCACATGCATATAGTATATAAGTTCTATGTTCTTCATTTAGCAATTCAATTCATTGTTAAAGTAAAATCTTACAAATAACAAATATATAAAAAAGTAACTTTTATTTTCTCTGGGAAATCAGTATTGATTTATTCTTTTCAGTTTTACCTCCTAGAAAATATAAAACTTGAGCTTATTGAATTAAGTTACTAAACATTTAACATAGTAACATGACAATGGTTAATACTCAGAAAAGAGGATACATTTGTAACTATTAGTTTTTCAACTGCCCTTTGAATGCTTTTTTTATTTCTTTGTTGAGATTGTGAGGAAATAAATATTTAGTGCAGCAAGTAGTATATATTGTTCCTGCTCACTGAAGCCAGAGTGCGTTTTAAAGTGTAAATATGACCATGTCATTTGTTGTCTTAAAATTCTTCACTGGCTCGCTATTCATCAGAATGAAATGAAAGCCTCTTAGTAAAGGCTTCTGAACTGGGTACTTTGTCTTCTTCTCCTGTCTTGTCTCTTCACCTCTTTCAATAAACTATTTGTGTTGGGTTGTCTTCTTACTTGAAAACAGTGGCATGCATTCAGACAGAAAAAGTGGATTTTTAAAACCCAACAAATGTGCACAGATGGTACTAGAAAATTACATCGAAAAAGTGAATCACAATTCTTTCCTTGTACCACTCAAGAAAAGTGACTAAAGTGGATCTCAGACCTAAATATAAAAGCTGACATTCTAAAACCTCTTGAAGTGTAGGTTAGTCCAAATATTTTATATAGGACACATAAGCACAAACAATGAAAAAAATATTGACTTGATATCATGAAAAGTTAAAATAAAAACAAACTTCTACTCTTCAAGGTCAGTGTTACACAAATGCAAGGACAAAAATGGGCTGGAAGAAAATATCTGAAAAATATGCAACTGGAAAAGGTCTTGTATCCAAAATTTGAACATGATTTTAACTACATTATATGATAACCTACCTGATTTAAAATAAATTACCAAGATTTGAGCAGTACTTCAACAAAATGTGTATGTGTGTAGGAGTATATGTATGCATATATGTATACATACATACCCACATACATGCAAACATACTCATATTTATATGTTTATATAATGTGTAAGCACATGGAAAGATACTTCATATCATTAATGATTAGAAATGTAAACTTAGGGGCACCCTCTCTTGGGAACCCCCTAACTCTTGTGACTCTACTCTCCCACTTTATACTTTTCTACTCAATAAACTCTCCTGCTTTACACTTTCAAAAAAAGAAATGCAAACTAAAACCATAGGGGTATACTATCATTATATACCTGTTAAAATAGCTAAAATTAAAGTTTGTTAATATTTAGAGAAATAGTACAATGTAGATAAACTGGATTTTCTATTTATTCCTGGTGGGAATATAAAGTACTATAATAAATTGTGGTATAAATACTTCGGCAGTTTCCTTATAAAGTTCATAAACTTGTAAATAATCAACAGTCTAGCTCCTAGATATTTACCAGAGACATATACATATTCATAATTATGCAATGTTTATATGTCCACAAAACTTACATTCCATACAACAAAAGAATCTCCACTTTAGGTGTGGTTGTCAAAGAAATCCTCAATAAAAAATACTTTTAATTTCCTGGACACTTGCCCAGGAAATTCAAGACCCTTAGTTCAAACCCCCGTGCAGGGGTGCTGAAGCTCGATTGACAGAATGAAGAAATTCATGCAAATGTTGGGGAAAAGCATTCAGTGCTGAACTAGTAGCTGTCATCAAGGGCCAGAAACAAGGCCAATATTTTCAGAAAAGAAAGAACAAAGATAATTCTATCAGGTAGTGATGTTTTAGACAAAGAATCCATATCAGTGAGGATCCAAGAGCCCAGGTGACAAACTAAAAATCAACTAATGATATTTAAAATAAGAGCAAAATAACATTATTGTAAATAACAGACATCTTTATGACTCCAAAATTATCCAGATTTTGTGTTTCATTTTAGTTCTTTGTATATACAATGTAGGATTTCCATGAATTTTAAAAGACTATGAATAATGTTAGTATCAATACTGCCTGAAATAACTTGCCTTATATGTGTATGTGTATTATTATTTATTCAATGCTGCATCATACTTTGCTTTATTTGGGGATGTATTTTCCTTCATAATTAACTTTTTTTTTTACTCTAGAAGCTCAAATCATTTTCTCAGTTACCATATTTTGACCACCTAATACATTGACCCTCCCTTTTTTCTCAGATCTATAACTGCTACTTCATTCAGAACAAATGTTTTCTATGTGTCTGCTACACCATTGTTCCTGTGATTTACCTTTCTTAAACTCCTGAATTAGAGCTTCTCTTATATATCCTCTATTTGTAGTTTTCTACATTATTTACCATAATGCAGCTTAAATTAGTTTGTACAGATAAGGAGTGTGAGGACAAACATTTGAATTTCTTCCATATGGAAAATGTTTCTTTTAAGCTCTCACATATGTTTGTATAATATGTATAGTTATTTGTCTGGGTATTAAGGATTCAAAATTGCTTCCCATTAGAGCTTGATCCATTGTCCATGAGTATCTTGCTTGGTTTAAGAAAACTCAGATTCTTGACGGTAACATAGCACACGTTTTGGCAGGTTACATAATTCCTCTCTGAGTTTTGTCCACAACTAGGTTTATTAATACTATATAATGAAAATGCAGAGTATAATGCTATAGTTTCTGATTAACTCTAAGTCAAACACAGCTAATAATGAGGAATCTTAAGAAGGTGAATAATAACAAAAGTTTCCCTGATTAAAAACAACTATATCTAAACTGGGCCTGTAATCCCATTTACTTCTGAAGAGGAAACAGGAGGATTGGGACTTTGAGGCCAACCTGGGCAAAAAGTTTATATATACTTACTTCAAAACAAAATATAAGCAAAAGCAGTGCATGTGTGTCTATTAGGGAGGGGGGTGTGGCCCAAGCAGTAAAGTGCTTGCTTAGCATGTGCAAAGCCCTGGATTCAATCTCTACAACCACAAAACATGAACAAAAGAAACAAAACAGCAACTATTTCTGACTTTTACCTTATTCTACAAGGTATTGACTATATTTAAATCAATTTTTCAAAATAATCCCTAACCAATGATATTCTGAATTCAAACTAAAACAATTTAATGTTCTCTCCTATAACAAGTGAGACTAAACATTTTAAAAAATATGGCTCTGAGGGAGTCACTAAAAGTTAAGCATACTTGGAATTTCTACCTCCTTCTAGTAGAGGATACACAGATTGCAGACACTTTAGTTAGGCATTGTAAGTTACAAATCTCAAGTAATCAGCTGGAATCTTCTGTTAATTTGGAAGTATTTAAGTAAAGCATTCAGATTTCACTGGGAATAAATGAAGTAAGGTAAAGTGACTTCTAACATGAAGAAGGGTACCCAGTGCCTGCTCTGCCCTGTACTCACCTGAGCTCTCAAGCGCACTGCCACTTCTGCTCTAGGAAAGACTTTCCCTTGAATATTTCAATCTTAGGACAAGGTTTTCATTTCCTGAATTCTCAAGAATAAGTCTGTGGGAATTAATAAACCAACATAATATTTTGACTTTGTACTGACTTTTGTATGCCATAAAAGTTTTAATTTAGTTTTGGAGTTCACTATCTAAATATTTTAATTAACTTCTACCTATACTTATAAGTGTCATAAATTTGCTTCAAGGTTTTATATTTTAATCATTTTTTAATCAATTATTACAGAATTGTTAGCAACTAATACAATTTTGCTTTGGAATATTAGCTGCTCAAATGCAAAATTTTTTAAATTTCACATGAATAGAACCTCTTGAATAGACTTTTCAATATATAGTACTTAATATGGTCTTGTAGAGCTGTATTTCTAATGATAGTGGGGCTCGATATTATATTTAGAAGCACTATTCCCACATTAAAATGACTGCTTTTTCCTTCATTGGTTAATGACTGCTTTTTCCTTCATTGGTTAAGTAAACATACATGTGTATGTACACACAGTGCATTTACAATTTCAAAAGTGAATTAAGAGAACAGAAATTACAAGATCCACTTACTAAAATGAAATCAAGCGGGGAGCTGGGAGTATGTTCCTGTAATAGTAGCTTCTTGAGAGGATTGTGTTCCAGAACAGCTGTGAAAAAGCAAGACCCTATCTCTAAAATAACCAGACTGAAAAGGACTGCAGCCATGCCTCAAGTGCTAGAGTGGGCAAACCCTTACTTCAAACCCCAGTATGGTCAAAAAAATAAAAAAATAAAAACCCCAAGAACATAAAATGCACTAAATATCTTTGAAAGGATTGGATTGTATATGTCCAGTCCATTAGCAAACAACACATTTTAAAATGTTACCTTGGGAAAATAACATGTAAGGAAGTCAATGACCTCATTCACATATCTTAATGAAAAAAACTGCTTTCATATATAGGTGAAAGTCTTAAAGTAATGAGACCGTTATCATTTTTGTGAAAAGAAATGAACGTAAATTAGTCAAACTGTGTCTCTCCATACTTTATGCTGAGCAAAAGTTCAGTGGATCTATTGTTACTACAGTCATTCCTTTAATAAAAATTTATAAATTCAGTAGTTTCCTTAAAATAATTTTTAACAGGTATTTCCATAGTGCTCTGCTATGAATTGGTTGAGTACTTGTACCTATAATAGCCCACTAAAAAAATATGCATTTCAAACAATTCAGAAAAAAATATGCTTATATTATAAAATAAATATATTAATAAATATATTAAAAAGACTCAAGTAACTCATAAACTTGAGAGAAAGCTTTATATTCATTTTCACATGCTTGCTCTATATCCAATTACCAGTGTTTAAGAGATCTTTTCCACAAAATACATTAAAATAGTAGCAATTTTACAAAACATTTTATGATAGTGGTATTTTCCCATACAATTGTAGAAAAGTGTTCTTAGCTTAAAATCCTGGACATTTAAATATATTATAATGGTGTTATATTTTAACTGTGACTATAATTTTATGAATTTTAGAGACAAAGGGAGCATATATTCTAGTTAGCTGTATATGACAGAAATAAATAAATATACTTATGTGTGTATATAATTTTCAGATATAAGGATATACTACATGTGCATATTCACAAAAATATTACAAACACTTTTTCATATTCTTCCCACATTTCAAATTTTTCCCTCTGACTTATCTAATTTCTCATTCCATATGTCTTTCCTTCTGTACTGTTTACTTCTTATTCTTTTCTTCTCTTCATGGTAAATTTTATTGGCTTTCTGTTTTTATCCAAGTTTCATTTACTTAATTTTTTCCAAGTTTCATTTATTTCAGAATAGTAATCTAGTAGAAATGTGAGATGTTCTCAGTTTATAGCACTAACATTGCACCTGTGTGTCTTTATCTTTCTCTTACTTAATTTGTAGAATTGTGTAGATTAAATATGTTAGCACCTATTAAATGCTTAGGATCCTGCTTAGTACACATAAAAACAAGGAAGTTGCTGGCTATTATTTTATGAGCCAATAGAACATGTGTGAATTGAAATTTTCCCATTCTTTGAAAAAATAACTTTGAAAAATAATAATACAGAAAAATGTTCAAAGACCAAAACAGTGACCTAAATTGCAATTTAAAAATGAGGCAAATGGTATCATGAAGATACCTTAAAAGCAACTGAGGCCAATAGGAAAAGGGGAACAGGTACTAGAGAAAAGGTGAGATCAAAAAGAATTAACCTAGAAGGTAACACCCACACGCAGGAAATCAATGTGAGTCAACTCCCTGTAAAGCTATCCTTATCTCAAGCAGCAAAAACCCTTGTTCCTTCCTATTATTGCTTATACTCTCTTTACAACAAAATTAGAAATAAGGGCAAAATAGTTTCTGCTGGGTATTGAGGGGGGGAGAGCGAAGGGGCGGAGTGGGTGGTAAGGGAGGGGGTGGGGGCAGGGGGGAGAAATGAACCAAGCCTTGTATGCACATATGAATAATAAAAGAAAACGGAAAAGAAAAAAAGAAGAAAATGAAAGACAAACTTCAGTAAGGTTAGTACTTTAGAGGGATATAATAAAGCAAAGACTTAAAAATACCTAGAGTTTGTTTCTATGTATCGATAGGGTCAGAACCCATGCTATCGTGACAAGCTGGGAAATGAATATAAAAGCAATCATCCAGGAAATTTGCTGAGAAATAGAGGAATCAGTGCTATAATTAATTTCTCTCTCTCTCTGCAGTCCTGGGGTTTGAACTCAGGAACCTGAGCTTGCTAGACAAATGTTTTACCATTAAGCCATGTCCTCCCACATCCCAGTGCTAGATATCTTGAGTTGTTTATGTCTATAAAAAAAATCTATAATGAATAGTGTTGTAGTGGTCATGGTTATGTAAATATTTTTTGTTTGCTGATTTCTCACTGAGGTGTCCAGCAATAGATGAATAGGCACAGAAAATGTGGCTCATGCATAATATAGCATTATTCAGTGATAGCATTGGGCATGCAGTATATTTCAGCTCTAATCTGTAGAAGACTTTCTCATCCACTTCTGTATCTGAAGCGATCAACAAGCTCACACGGAAGTTTGAAAGCTATTTTTTAAGTCCAGGAAGCCCTGGATACAATTTCTTGACTTATATATTTGCACTTGATTGCCTGATGTTCCTTTTTCAATGCTAAGCTTGTCACTACATGACCAGGACTGAAGTTCTTTCCTTCTGCCATCAGTGGGTCAAACATGGATCTCATTCCACATTAAGATCTTATATTGGTTTTATTTTTAAGAGTTTGCCATATGTTTTGATAACTTTGGTCTTTCCAAAGTTTGAATGTGTTTGAGACTTTCTGAAACCTAATGAGCTAAGGATTCATTACCCCAGTTAAATTTAACACAAACCATGTACTCATCTTTATCTATTGTACTCAGGGTGTAAAAAGTTCTTAATTATTTATAAAATGAAGATTTTCTCAATGTCCTTGTTCTTTTGGTTGGCTTCAGAAAATAAGGAGCAAAGAATGCTGTTTATAATGTATCATCTTAATATAGTAGAATGCATTTAAAAACTAATTTGTCATTCATTTAAATAAAAAAAATTCTTTCATATTCCAAATATCACTTCTACATCTTAAATTAGTACAATTATTTGTATATTATTCAGAAGTAAGGATTGGGAGGATTGTGGTTCTAAGTCAGCCTGGGCAAAAAGTTAATGAGACTTCATCTCAATAAACAAACTGGGCGTGGTGTTGCATCTCTGCTGTGTAGGAGGTGTAGGAATGAGGATCAAGGTCCGACACTGGCCAAGGGCAACAAATATGAGACTCTAGGTGAAAAATAACTGACACCAAAAAAGCCTGGGCATGAATGAAGTGGTACAGTGCCTGCCTCGTGAGCATAAGTTCCCAAGTTCAAACCCTAGTATCGCCAAAAACGTCTACATTTTCAATGGCCCTTTACTTGTGTGTTTATCTTGAAAATTTGCTCTGCTTTTAGGGCATGGACAGAATGGTGTAGGAAAGAAAGAAACCTAGATGTTCTAGAAGACTGTTAAATTACAGGGAGAATTATGGGAAGTGGGAAAATGGAGAATAAGTGAACAAAAGTTACTAAAGAAAAAGAAGGAGAGAAGGATTAGAAGACTGGAACTAAGTGATGAAAAGTATCAGTTTTTTTTTAAATCCCAGCTGTTAAAGATAGGCTTTCTATTTCTCTACTTTGCTGATTTGTAATAATTAGTCATGATAAAATATTCATTGAATTCCCCTTCTTTTATTGTTTTGCTGGTGCTGGGGTTTGAACTCAGGACCTCTTATTTGCTAGGCAAGTGGGCTATCCCCTGAGCCTCTCCACCAGCCCTTCACTGAGTTTAAGAGAAACCGTGATCATGTATTATCCTAGATTTGTGTCAAAATAGTGTGGAAAAATCAAAGACCAAGTGTCATGGCATACAAGCCATTTAGATTGCAGGGGAATACTTAAATATTCTTTATTACATTTGATATAAGACAAAACATATATGGCAAAGACCATTAGATTCCTGACTGACAATTGGTGGACATATAAGATTTTTTTTAAATGTCTTCATAATTTCAGTAAAAATTAATTTTTATCCAAAGTAATGTTGTGAATGACATTGGAAAAAAACATATATCTTTCTGAAATGAGCTTTTCATTAATTTTCTGTTTTCTTCAAAACATTTGAAAACCTTCCATCTGTTACTTCTGTGCTTTCTCTAACATCTAAAAAGTGTTCATCTGCCCTGACATGTTTTTTTTTAACTGGATGTGCACTTTTGTTTACTAAGCACATCTGGAACCAGTTTGCATTCTACAGCAAAGGTTTGCCCTGTAAGGCCACAGCTCCTGCACACTCAGTTAGTATGCCACTAAGCGAGAGTGCTCGAGTTCAGTGCCTTCCTCACTGTTCTCACACCGGTAGCTTCAATCACTTGAGAGGCTATTAAATTGCATCCTTTCACTTAACTTTCCTGAAGTTTTTATTGGCCAATTTCTACAGGTGAGAGTCATCAGTAATCGCCAGTCTCCAATCAGCAATTAGTTCCAATTAGGGCTTCCCAGATGCTCAGGCAGCCGCACTGACTTTCTTCAGCTGTTCAAACTGCCAGCACCAGATCACAAGTCAAGCTAAAATTTAGGACTCATTCACATCTCATCATCCTGATGTACAAACTATTTGATTACTCTGTACCTCCCATTTCCAAAGCTCATTATTTTGTGGGTTCTCAAGTGCATGCAGCTGTAGATACATCAGTATCCAGGTGGCAAAATGGGACCATGAAGTTTATCGCAGTTTGATAGGAATAAGCTATCAAAAGGACGGAACTTAAGGCAAAGGTACAACTTTTCATAATTTAGCTGGAAAACTGGAAGGAGTACAGGTTATTTCTAAACTGAGTTTCCTGTTAAAGTAACCAAACGCGCACGCACGTGTTAGTCCACTTTCTATCACTGTAACAAAACTCCTAAGAAAATTAACTCAAAACGATAAAGGCTTATCTTGGTTCATAGTTTTAGATGTTTCAGACCATGGTCACTTGGTCCTCTTGATATGGGCCTTTGGAGAGGCAGAAATGTGGTCACTTCATGGTGATGCAGAAGAAAAATAGAGGGAGGCAGATAGATTAAGACAGGGAGAGAGGGGAGAGTCCCACTGTCCCCCTCAAGGGTGTCACCAAAGACCTCACTTTCTCCCACTAGGCCCCAAGTCCCACCTCTTTTTCAAAAAATTTAAGGGCTTTATTTTTTTTATAAAATTACATAAGTAATGAACATATTCTTATTATAAACATCTCAAACTGTACAAATCACTGTGTTTCCCCAATTCCACACTTGGTCTCCACTTCTTGAAGTTTCTACCACCTCCCAAGAGCACCCTAGGCCTTTAGTGCATGGGCCTAAGGGGGAACTTACAAACCATAGACCTCCATACACTTAAAAACACAGTGGTATAATATTTGCATGTAACCTACAGAATTTATCCCATTTACTTTAAATCATTTCTAGATCGCTTATAATTAATGCAGCATCAATGCTGTGTGAATTGTATTGTTTAAGGATTAATGTCAAGGGGAAAATGTCTATATGTTCAGAAGAGAAGCAATTGTCTTTGAATATTTTTGATCCTAGGATTAAATCTACATATGCAGGACCTTTAGAAAAGGAGAGCCAGCTTCAGTTGTAAAAATTTAAAATAACACACATTTTCTAAGTGGAAGTATTTATAAATTGTGAACTTTTCAAAGATGTTATAAAATACTTTAAAAATATTTAATGACTTCTGTGTGCTTTTCTAGAAATTTCATGGTTTTACATACTACATTTAGGTCTGTGATAATTTTCAGTTAACTTTTGTGAAAAACATAAGGTTATTCTTTTTTTTTTTTCCATGCAGAGAACTAGGATTCCATGCCATCTGGGAGAAAGGACATTTTTGCTCCATTTTGCTGCCTTTTCCACTTTGTCAAAGATAGGCTGACTGTACTTCTGCTTGTCAATATTTCAGCTCTGAAATATATTTTCAAAATGTTTGATTTTATATGATAAACAAAAATTATGTGAACTTTGTAAAGACGATCTCATTAAGTATTTTGTATCTACCTACCTGTATGCCATACATTATTGTGTAAGAGACAGAGTGCAAGAAAATACAATAGCTTATTATTGCTGCTGCTGGGTGGTAGGGTTATGGATGATCCATAATTACCATCCCTCTGGAGGACACAGGGAAGGTGCAGGAGGAAAGATGGTGGAAATGGAAAAATGTAACATGTTGAAACTTTTCTAGGAGTGGGGGGGATAAAGGAGAACCATGGAGGGGGTCAATTCAACTATGATATATTGTAATAAATTTGTGTGCTTTACAATGTACATCCAGTACCATATAATAGTAAAAAATAAATAATAAAGAAAAAAGATAAAATTATTGACCCTCACTATATTTCTTTTGCTTTTAAATATTTATTGTTTTCAGTCCTTACAATCAAATACAGGGACTTACACATGCTAGCCAAGCATTCTACTACAGAGCTACAATCCCAGTCCAAATATGTACTTATAAAATAAGGAAACAAAATTATTGTAGGACTCTAGTCCTCTAGAAGTTTAGCCCAGGTGTAGTACTTCCAACTAGAGAGAAAAGCCTGGTTATAACTGGATCTTATTCTGTTAACCAGAATGAGATCCAAGGTTCTAATTCTTTCATTAAATTGACAGCTCTTGTATTTATTTAGTAATTTTATTGCATTACAGTTATAATATACCAAATTAAAACCAAAAATTTAAAGTTTTTATACTGAAAAAGCGTTTCACTAAGCCTGTCCTTCCTACCACTGATTCCTGTTAGCCAGTGTTAAGTAAATACAATTTCACTAACTGTTTCTTCAGCTCAGTACATTTATATTTCCAAATATTTTAATGCTAATATGCATTGATCTTCTACTTTTTGAAAGGAAATGTTTTCAACTCAATAAAGATTGTTAATGGGAGGTTTGAGTGACTCTGAGTTATTACAAAATCATACTGGACTGCCTCATTTGATGAGTTCTTGTATACAAATGATAGATACTTTTCACAGATATAGAAATTCTAATCATCAGTGATTGTGTATTGCTGAAATTCCTGATAATAAACTATCTTAGTGAGTAGAAATTGTGATTTCCAAACCAGCAGGAGCAGTCTCACCTGAAAAATCTGTAAGTGCAAATTCTCAGCCCTAATCCAGACCTTGAAGACAGGACCAGCATCTTCTGTTTCCAAAAACTTTCTGAGGTAAGCGAAAGTTTAAAAACCACTGCATTGTGGTTAAGGTACCAATTTAACAGTTTTAACAATGAAAACTAAAATAATAGTAGATTAAATAAGAGGCAGTTTATTTCTGGTGTGATGGTCTGAGTAGGTGATACCTGCTGGGTTTTTTTGATTCTCATGTTGTTCTTTCTCAGTAAATACCTTCTATCTGATGGTGCTACTCCAGTTCTCAAATACAGTTTCTATTACAATCCAGCAGGAACAGAGAAGAGAGATGACATAGTTTTCTACTCCTTGAGTCTTGAAAGCTATGAACATCTCTTCTGTTCAATTTCTGTAGGTCAAATGTTCTACTCCAAACAGATGTGTCCATGATTCAGGCAGTCTGTATAGAAAGAGGAGCACAAATGAGTTTTTCACAATTTATTATCTGTCACCAGCCCTAGGCTGCTCAGTGCAATATTTTTGTACAGATATAGACAAAAGTGGCATTCTGCCAAGTTATTGCATCCACTGCACATAGGAGCTCAGCTGAAGCTACATAACTAGTTGTCCTTGAGTGTTACATAGCAAGAGTTCCACTATCTCTAGATATACTTAGTGCACCTGCATGGGCAATTAGCCTAACTGCAGCCATGTTCTATACAATCTCATTGACAAGAACTCAGTCACATGGCCCCAGCTTCTGTGGAGGCATAGGAAATGGTGGACAAGCTATGGCTAAGGGATCATTTTTCTACCTAAAAAATCTGTTTTTACCAAGAATAAAATAAATAATTTGGCAGTTAGTACCACCTTCTTACATCCCCATCCTATACTCACTGGAAACACATATTATCAATATTTTGAAAGCACTATCTAATGATGCACTATTCCTTCCTTGATTCAATGTGGCTGATTTGGTATCTACATTTTCTACACAGATATCATACTTAAAGGTTTATATGTCTTTTTATGCACTAATTTCTCTTTTTCTTGGATTCTTTATTTATTCTTCTTTCAATCTTTAAACACCTGCATTCTGATGTAGCATCTAGAGCTAAGTTACTGACTTTTTCTCTCCATTTTTTTTTCTTCTAAATGTTTACTTCTTTCATTCTTCAGGGAAAATTTGTATAGCTGCTTATCTATCTATCTATCACTGTATTTATGATATGTCTATGTATACACATAAAACAAATATAATTGTTCCACACACATACACACAAATATTTATAATAAAGTTATACTTAAAGTTTTCATAAAATTTTAAGGCTTAGCAGAATTTTTGTATAAGAATCCAGTGAATCATACTAATTTGGCAGTGCTCCTTAAACATATGAGTGTAATCACATATCCTTCCTCATAAGCTAGAGATATACATAAAGTTTAAAAAACAACTCTTATGATTTTGACAGCCAAGAAATTTTGTGATATATTTATTTTAGTTTAAGAAAATTTATGCTAAGGTATGAACTATTAATCTAAAAATTATGGAATTTATTAGTATTTCCATAGAATTGCAATCTAATCAATTACATTTATAGAAATATATTATTTTACTTCTGATGCTAATCAACTAAATGAGAATATTGGTGTGGTAGGACAAGGTTAATGCAGTAGTAAATGTAACATAAAAAATTGTGCAAACAAAATGTGAATAGAGTGAAATATTTAAAATGTTGAAAGAAAAATGAAACAAAGCACACCAAAGTAGACTTCTATAACCAGTGAAATAAAAGGAGAAATAAAGGCTTTCTCAAGAGGATCCAAGATGGCGACTAGGTTACAGAAGCAGACAGTGTGAGCTCCATGAATCCAAAACCTTGCTGAGATACTGGAGCCACACTAGTGGAAATAAAGCACAAAGGAGAATCTAAAATTCAAAACCCTGAACTCCAAGCCCATACAAAGCTTCTCCATGACACATTACACTGAGAAAACAGGAGGGCTTGCTGCTGCTGCAAGCTGCCAGCTCCAAACCTGCTTGGGAAACATTTGGCAGACCAACAGGTGAGAACTAAACTTCATGCAGTATTTCCCCAGCCACCCCTGGGATAAACCAACATAAACCCCTGGGCAGACTGACCCCCCCTGCAAAAAAAAAAAAACTGAATAATAAACAAGGAACTGAAAAGTAGCACATAGCACAGGGGGCAGGAACTCTGAAGGCACACCAGAGAAGGGGGGAGGGGCAAGGAGCTAATCTCCTCTTGAACTTCAGTAAACAAAGGCTGGAAAGGCAGGAGGGCTGACAGTGAGCCAGTGATAAGCCACTGCCTGAAACAGGGCAGGTAGTAGTACACAAAACTCATTTCCTGAGACAGTGAGCAACACCCAAAGCCAAACAGTTCTGCAAAATTGAAAAACAAACAGCAAAACATCACAACACACTGACAGAAAGGGGCCGAAGGACAGATCACTGACCTTGCCCTAGGAAAAGGGGGTAAGGCAAAGAAACAAGCCCCAGTAAGCAAGGACAGTGGAAACCCAACTCCAAAGCAGGACAGCTAGTGGGCTACAGAGCTGATCTCTGGAACCTAAAGACAACATACAAACTTAAACTACCACAGTTCATTGAGGGAGGACCTGACCAAGCAGCTGCCACAGAAAGACAAAAACAAAAAAACAAAAAAACACTACCCAACCACCTGGCAAGCTTCAGCTTAAATATCAACACCAGTACTGGATGTTAGTGTACTTTACTCCCCCATTAAAAGACAGGTTTGGCAAATTGGATTAAAAAGGAAGATCCAACAATTTGTTATTTACAGAAGACCCATCTTATTGACAGAAATAAGCACTGGCTTAGGGTGAAAGGCTGGAAGGAGATTTACCAAGCCAGTGGCCCCTGAAAACAGGTAGGAGAAGCAATACTTATCTTGGACAAAATAGACTTCAAACTTACATTGATCAAACAAGATAAAGAAGGACACTCCATACCAATAAAAGGAGAAATACAACAAAATGAAACAACAATTATCAACCTATATGCACCCAATTTCATCAAACATACCCTGAAGGACCTAAAAGTATATTAGACTCCAACACAGTGGTAGGGGGAGACTTTAATAGCTCCCTTATCACCAATAGATATATCATCCAAACAAAAAATAAAGAAAGAAATTCTAGAACTAAATCACACCATAGATCAAATGGACCTAGAAGATATTTGTAGAATATTTCATCCAACTGCTGCACAATATACATTCTTCTCAGCAGCCCATGAAACTTTCTCCATAATTGATCATATCTTAGGACACAAAGCAAACTCAGAAAGTACAAGAAAATAGAAATAATCTCCTGCATTCTATCTGATCACAATGCATTAAAACTAGGACTCAACAACAAAAACAACAGCAGAAAACATGCAAACAATTAGAAGTTGAACAACACATTGCTTAATGATAAGTGGGTCATTGATGAACTAAAAGAGGAAATTAAAAGTTTCCTGGAAGTTAATGAAAATGAAAAAATGACCTATCAGAATCTATGGGACACTGCAAAGGCAGTCGTAAGGGAAAGTTTATAGCCATGAGTGCACATATTAAAAGGACAGAGAGCTCTCAAATAAATGACATAATGCTATATCTCAAACTTCTAGAAAAACAAGAGAAGCAAAACCCAAAATAAGCAGAAGGAGAGAAATAATAAAAACTAAGGGCCAAAATTAATGAAATACAAACCAAAACAACCATACAAAGAATCAACAAACAAAAAGCTGGTTCTTTGAAAAAATTAACAAAATTGACAGACCCCTGGCAAACCTGACTAAAATGAGGAGAGAAAAAACCCAAATCAGTAAAATCAGAAAGGCAAAAGGAGAGATAACAAACACCATGGAAATCAAGGGAATAATCAAAGATTACTGTGAGAACCTATACTCTAAATAATTTGAAAATCTTGAAGAAATGGACAAATTTCTAGATACTTATGACCATCCAAAATTGAAACCACCTGAATAGAACTACAACACAAATGAAAATGAAGCAGCAATAAAGAGTCTCCCAAAAAAGAAAAGTCCAGGACCTGATGGATTCACTGCTGAATTCTATCAGATTTTATAAAAGAACTAATGCCACCACTCCTTAAACTTTTCCACAAAATAGAAAGGGAAGGAACACTGCCTAACTCATTCTATGAAGCCAGTATTACACTCATCCCCAAACCAGAAAAAGACACCTCCAGAAAGGAGAATTATAGGCCAATCTCCTTAATGAACATTGATGCAAAAATCCTCAATAAAATAATGGCAAACTGAATCCAACAACACATCAGAAGATCATTCTCCATAACCAGTTGGCTTCATCCCAGAAATGCAGGGGTGGTTTAACATATCCAAATCTATAAATGTAATACAGCATATTAATAGAAGCAAAGAAAAAACCACTTGATCATCTCAATAGATGCAGAAAAAGCCTTTGATAATATCCAACACCACTTCATGATAAAAGCTTTCAGACAACTAGGAATAGAAGGAATGTACCTCAACATTGTAAAGGCTATATATGACAAACCTATAGCCAACATGATACTTAATAGAGAAAAACTGAAACCATTTCCCCTAAATCAGGATCAAGACAAGGGTGCTGACTCTCACCTCGCCTATTCAACATAGACCTGGAATTCCTAGCCAGAGCAATTAGGCAAGAAGAAGAAATAAAAGGAATACAAATAGGTAAAGAAACTGTCAAAATATCCCTATTTTCAGATGACATGATCCTATATCTTAAAGACCCAAAAAACTCTACCCCAAAACTCCTAGACACCATAAATAGCTTCAGCAAGGTGGCAGGATGAATTCAACTTATATAATTCATTAGCTTTTCTTTACAACAACCATGAACAAATTGAGAAAGAATATATGGAAGCAATTCCATTTACAATAGCCTCAAAAAAATCAAATACCTAGGAATAAACTTAGCAACGAATATGAACGACCTCTACAAGAGAGCTACAAATCCCTGAAAAAAGAGATCGAGGAAGACTACAGAAGGTGAAAAGATCTCCTGTGCTCATGGATTGGTAGAATCAAAATAGTAAAAATGGCTATACTTCCAAAAACAATCCACATGTTTAGTACAATTCCCATGAAAACTCCAATGACATTCATCATAGAGATTGAAAAATCTACTCTAAAGTTCATTTGGATACCTGAGAGACTGTGAATAGCCAAGGCAATATTCAGCAAAAAGAGCAATAGCAATAAAAACAGCAAGGTACTGGAACAAAAACAGACATGAATACCAGTGGAGCAGAAAAAAGGATCCAGATATGAACACACACAGCTATGCCCACCTTATTTTTTGATAAAGGTGCCAAAAACAAATGATGGAGAAAGGATAGCCTCTTCAACAAATGTTGCTTGGAAAAGTGGTTATCCATCTGCAAAAAACTGAAACTAGATCCATGTTTATCACCCTGTACAGTGTCAACTAAAAATGAATCAAGGACCTTAATATCAGACCCAAAACTCTGAAATTAGTCCAGGAAAGAATAGAGCATACTCTAAGAGCAATAACAATAGGCAAGGACTTCTCCAACAGAAACCCAGTTGCTCAGCAACTAAGAAAAAGAATGTACAAATGGGACTACATAAAATTAAAAAGCTTCTGTGCAAAAAAAGAAATGATCTGTAAACTGAAGAGTCCACCCACAGAGTGGGAGAAAATATTTCTCAGCTATATATCAGACAAAGGACTGATAACCCAAAAAATTAAAATCCCACAAAATCAATTAACCAATAAACAAATGGGCAACTGAACTAAACAGAACTTTTTCAAGAGAAGAAACTCAAATGGTCAAAAAACACATGAAAAAATGCTCACTATCTCTAGCCATAAAGAAAATGCAAATCAAAACCACACTAAGATTCTACCTCACCCCTGTCAGAATAGCTATCATCAAAAACATCACCAACAACAAGTGTTGGTAAGGATGTGAGGAAAAAGGAGCCCTCATACACTGCTGTGATTGCAAGTGAGTACAACCAGTCTGGAAAACAATACAGAGTCTTCTTAAAAAACTAAATATAAATCTGCTATATGATTAAGCAATCCCACTCCTAGGGATATACCCAAAGGAATATGACTCAGGTTACTCCAGAGGCATCTGCACACCCATGTTTATTGCAGCACAATTCTCAATAGCCAAGTTATGGAAATAGCCAAGAAGTCCACTACTGATGAATGGATTAAGAAAATGTGGTATTTACACACAATGGAATTTTACTCAGCCATGAAGAAGAATGAAATCTTATCATTCACAAAAAAATTATGGAACTGGAGAACATCATATTGAGCGAGGTTAGCAAGGCTCAGAAGACCAAAAATTGTATGTTCTCCCTCATACACTGACTTTAGATCTAGGGCAAAGGCAGTAATGTTGTTGGACATGGGTCACACACTAAGGGGAGGGCATATATGGGAGGAAATGGGGATAAGTAGGAAACCCAAAATTTGAAAATGTTTGATGTCCCCTCTGCAGAAGAGCTAATACAGTAAGCTTAATACGACAGAGGTTACTATGGGAATGTGATTGGGAAGTAGTGAAGAGGTCAGTTAGAGATGAATCAATTCGGGTTGTCACACACTTGTGCATGGAACCAATGCTAGGAATCTTTCTGTATAGCTATCCTTAACTCAACTAGCAAAAACGCTTTGTCTTTCTTATTATTGCTTATGTCTTCTCTTCAAAAAAATTGGTGAAATGGGCAGAACAGGTTCTGCCTGGAAGCAAGTGGGGTGTGGGGTAGAGAAAGGGGTCAGGAGGCAGGAGGGAGAAATTGCCCAAACAATGTATGCACATATGAATAAATGAATAAAGAAAAAAAAAAAGACTTTCTCCGACAAACAAATGTTGAGTACTTAATGAAATTAAATTTTATTAAATTTTTAAAGAATTATCACAAAGTGACATAGGACAGAAACTTATACCTGCCTACAGGTATGGAAAAAATATGAGATAGGATTGTATTGTGTCAATTGTTCTAAAAATAGTACTGTAAAGCCATAATTTATTGCATAACTTCAGCATATGGATAAGAAAAATAAATTATAGAAACATCATATATGACCAATAGTAGGAATTGTGACTACTCTGGTAAATATTTCCTGCACTATACATGCATTAATATCATGTTTCTTAAAGGTGTGATTAAATTATTAAAATGTGTATTGCATACACTAGAGAAAACGGTAAACAGTGATGAAAATAATTGTATAATGTATGTGCTGATAGAGCAGATGGAAATAAAGTTTATTTTAAGAAAGAATATTAGGAAAGAGAAACAGTACAAATGCAATGATCAGAATACAGTTAACAATTCTACATGATAGATATCAATCAATTATACCAAGAAACAATTTACATGTTTAAATATGAGTTATGGAACTACATTAATTACAAAGAGATTATAAGAATAGTTAAAACTATAGGAATCCCACTTTAAATATAAATGGTTGATAAATAAAATACAAAGGGTATAGGAAGACATTAATTTCAGACACAGTAGACTTCAAAACACAAAACATTATGAGGGATTGAAAAAGGGCCTTATACCAAAAGCCAAATGTTCTCCCTCATATGCACATTGTAGACTTGAAACAAATGCAGCAACATTGTGGGACACAGGTCACTCTAAATGGAGACTATGAAAGGAAGGGATATAGCAAGGGAAGGAAACCAAATACTTGAAGTATGATATATTTGATACATTGTTTTTTTTTTTTTCACATCTCCAGTCCATTTTGGTCTGGTTACTTTTTTTTTTTCTTTTTGTTCATATGTGAATACAATGCTTGGATCATTTCTCCCCCTGCCCCCACCCCTTCCCTTACCACCCACTCCGCCCCCTCCCTCTCCCCCCACCCCCTCGATACCCAGCAGAAAATATTTTGCCCTTATTTCTAATTTTGTTGTAGAGAGAGTATAAGCACTAATAGGAAGGAACAAGGGTTTTTGCTGGTTGAGATAAGGATAGCTATACAGGGAGTTGACCCACATTAATTTCCTGTGTATGTGTGTTACCTTCCAGGTTAATTCTTTTTGATCTCACCTTTTCTCTAGTTCCCGGTCCCCTTCTCCTATTGGCCTCAGTTGCTTTTAAGGTATCTGCTTTAGTTTCTCTGCGTTGAGGGCAACAAATGCTAACTAATTTTTTAGGTGTCTTACCTATCCTCATACCTCCCTTGTGTGCACTTGCTTTTATCTTGTGATCAAATTTCAATCCCCTTGTTGTGTTTGCCCTTGATCTAATGTCTGCATATGAGGGAGAATATATGATTTTTGGTCTTTTTGAAGTATGATATATTTGATACATTGTAAGAAACTCTGTAAATGATACAATATAGCCACACTCATCACAACAATAAAAAAAAGGGCCTTACATTATTTTGAAGAAGTCAATCCTAAAAATACATATAACACTATATATGTCTACCTAACCATAAGAACCTCAAAATACTTGATTCAAAAATTGATGGAACTTCAAGAACAATGACACATATGTCACAGTTTGAAACTTTCTCTTCTAGTATTTAGTATAACAAACACACAGAAAGCTTTTAAAGATAAATTCAACCTGAATAGTGCAACAAATAGTGCATTTATAAATTACTTCATCCAACAGTAGTAAAATATACATTTCTTTCAAGATTCCATGGAATATTCACCAAGAAAGACTACATTCTGGCATATGGAACATACCTGAAACAAATTTCCACAGTATAGAAACTTGAAACTAGTTTCCGCACTTGTGTTGCTGAGAGAAATCCTGGGTCACTTAGTCTTCCTTACACTGTGAACTGCACTGATGGAGAGTCCTGTAAGAAGTACCTGGGACAATTCAGAAGCCTGAAGTAAAGGCAGTGATCTTTGAGGACTTAGCTGTGACTTCATCCTGGAGGAGTGGACTTTTCTGGATTAACTACAAAAGAAGTTCCACAGAGAGATGTGATACAGTAAACCCTCAGAAACCAAGCTGCTATAAGAAAGAAAAAATAATTTAAAAAACAAGAAAGCCAGAACACTGAAGATGACTACAAAAATTCCAGGAGAAATCTAAGTCAAATGGTAGAGAGCCTCCATGAATCTAGAGATAGTCAGTGTAAAGAAATTTGCAGTCTGATTCCAGGTCCAATTGTGAGCATTAAGACTTCTTTTGGAGTAAAAACATTTTAAAGATGCATGGAAAAGTTCTCTTTTGTCATTTGTTTTGGATTGGTTATGAATTAGGCTCCCCAGAGGCTCATGTATTCAGGATTTGGTCCCCATCTGGTGGCACTATTTTGGGTGATTTTAGAGATAGGGCCTTGTTAGAGGAAGAGACAATTGAAGGTGGGCCCTTGGGAATGTCTTGTCCCTAGCCCCCCTTTACTTCCCTCTCTCTTGTTTTCTTTCTGCATTTTCTATTCTCCAGGAGATGAGATGCTTTTCCATCATATGATCAAATACCATGATGTTCTTCCCAAGCACATGGGGCTAAACAACCATATACAAACCCTCTGAAATCATGAACTAAGATGAATCCTTCCTTCCTTGAGTTGTTTATGTCAGGTATTTTGTCATAACAATGAGAAAAGTAAGTAATAAAGTCTTTCATCTTTAAATGTTTTTGTCACTATTCTGACAGACCGCAACCATTATTAGTGTCAGGAATAACCAGAGAAGTCATATAATTCTAGGGAATGTGGGAAAGCCTTCAGTTATACCCAGTGCTTTCTAAACCATGAACAAATTCACACTGGAATGTAAGCAATGTAATAAAGTCTTTAGGAATCAGTTACTTTCAAATACATATGAAAATTCACATTAGGGAGAAATGATATGTGCAGAAACAATGCAGTAAAGCCTTCACACATCCCAGTTTACTCCAATACTGTGAATTGGCTCACCCTGGAGAGAAACCATATGTGTGTAAGCAGCATAGGAAGGTATTCACTAGCTGCAGTTCCTTCTGATACAGTGAAAAGATTCACTATGGAAGAAACACTATGTTGATGAACAGTGTGTGAAAGCCTTCCCTTTTTCCAGTTCTATTTGAACACGTGAACAAACTTACATGGGAGAGAAGCCTGAGCATTGGAAAGTTATCATTCCCAGTTTCCAACTTTCTTTTAAAGACATAAGTGAATTCACACTGGAGAGAAAATTTTAAATGTAAGAAATGCAGTAAAACCTTCACTAATCACAGTTCTCTTCTACAGCATGATAGGATTCACAATGGAGAAAAACTCCATGGATGTTAGAATGTGTGAAAGCCTTCATTTTTTCTGAATGTCTTTGAGAACATGAAGCACTCATGCTGCTGATTCCTAAATACAGAACATGGGAAGGCCTCATTATTTCAGGCCTTTTTAAAAAACATGACAATAGATAGTGCAGAGAAGTGTGAAGTGTGTCATTGTGAAGTGTGTGGAAATGTTTCTAGTTCTCTCCATTGAATTCACAGATCTAAAATAACATATACTACTGAGAAACTTTGACTAGAAGAGGCGTGCAGAATCTTCCATTGTAACTATGCACACTGGATCAGGACCTTGTACACATTATCAGTATAAGAGCGTTGTCCGTCTGGGTGCTGGTGGCTCAGACTGTAATCCTAGCTACTCAGCAGGCAGAGATCAAAAGGATTGCAGCTCGAAGCCATCCCAGCCAAATAATTTGTGAGACCCTACCTTGAAAAACACCATCACAAAATACAGGTTGGTGGAGTGGCTCAAAGTGTAGGCCCTGAGTTCAAACCCCAGTACCACAAAAAAAAAAAAAAGAGAGAAAGTTGTCCATTGTCATTAGTTTCAAACTCATGTGAGAACTTTATTGCTGGAATCTTATGAAGAGTTTGATACAAAGCAACTTATGTAGTACACAATTTAAAGGAAATATTCTGAAGGTAGTAAGCATATTGATTGTGCAAAAGGCTCATTCTTAACGTAGATCTCTGGACTAAGTATTTTAAATTTTCATGCTTGACTATAAATGTTTAGATGACATTAAAAATTATAGAAAATTAATACACAAAATATAATATTCACACAAAATTTAGTCAAGAAATGAATAACAGAAAAAGATTGATATTTTTACATATTAAGAGATAAAATAACATACTCCTAAGTAGTAAATACATCAAAAAAGAAGTCAAAGTTAATTTCACTAAATATTAAATTTAATGAAAGTAAAAAATTAACTTATGGATATTCAAGAGCAAATTTACAGCATAGAGTACAGAGAAAAGATCTGAAAATCGATAACATAAGTTTTTACTTTAGGGAATTAGAGAATGCAAAGAAAACTAACCTTAAATTAAATTACAAGAATACCAGTGGTAAATGTTAGAAGAAAATGAAACTGAAAACAGAAAAACAACAGATAAAAATTTAAAAAGTTGTTTTAAAAAAAAATCAAGAAATCAGTCTGGGGCCATAGTTCCAGGCTGGGGCCTAGCATGTATGAGACCCTGCATTCAAACCCCAATATTGCAAAAAGAAAATCAGAGAAAACAATTTCTACTAATGGAAAACAATTTATTTAAATTTAATAATAATAAAAATGTGAAAACCAGTACATGTATACCAGCAATAACATAAATGAACCATCATCTTGACTGCTGTAGCAGTAGTCATCCATAAATGTCATTTAGATTAAGTCTACTGAAGTTAACATTAATAGCAATAAACAAATACCATGAACAAGTCTATGGTTATAAATGTGATTATTTCAGTGAATGAATGTTATCCTTGTAAGACATAAGCTTATAAAACTCACACAAAAGAGTTGCATGATCTGCACAGATTCATAAGTATTTTAGACAGTGATTCAATAATTAATAAACTTCCAAGAAAGCAAGCATCTAATCCAGATTGTTTGACAGATGAATTGCACCTAACATTAAATGAAGAAGTGATGTCAATTCTTCACATGCTTTTCCAGGAAAAGGAAACACATGGAATGCTCGCTTATCTATAAGGTCAACCTTACCCTAGTACCAAAAGCTGAGAGACAATAAAAGAAAGAAAAACAATTAGCTAGTATCTCTTATGAATATTTATTCAAAAGTGTTCAATATATTAGCAAGTCTATTCTAAATATATAAAATAAATACATAAAAACTAAGTGTAATTTATTCCTAATTTCCAATCTTGGTTTAGTATTTGATAATCAGTATAAACCATCACTGATCAGCATAATAAAGAAGAGAAAAATGAGATATTTGATGAATTCCCCAAACTCTAAGGAATAGAAGGGAGATCCTTACCTTTATAATGGCAATCCACCAAAAATGGTGCAATTAATCCTCAGAAGTGGGAGACATTTCCAAGTTTAGAAAGAAGTAAAGGATGTTCTCTCTTACAATTCTTATTTTACAATGTTCAGGTAGTCCTAGCTAACACAATATGATCAAAAAGAAAAATAAAGTTTACACATTGGAAGGCAAAATAGAAATTTTCTTTGGTTGTTTTTAATATGAATTTTTATGAATATAAAGTCAAATAAGTGACAAAAAAGAACTCTGGAATTAATCAGTGAGTGTAGCAACAACACAGAAACATATGATTGTATATGAAATTCAATCACTTTCCTATTAATGAGCAATTGAAAATTTATATTCCATTTAACTCAAAGTAACACACACATAAAGGAAATAGGTATAAATGTAACAAAATATGTACAGAGTACATATTTGCAGAAAACTACAAAACATTGTTAAAAGAAATCAATGAAGATTTGAATGAATGAGAACATATTCACAGATCAGTATATTCCATATTGTAGCCAGTTTTTAACAACTTTATGTATAAATTCAGCACAGTCCCAATCTAAATCCAATAACATTTTGCTTTTTAAAAACAATATTGATTTTAAATTATAAGAAAAGTAAAATTAAAAAAAACTAGAATAGTCAACACATTTAAGAAGAACAGAGTTAACAGACACAACTTTCTCAATGTTAAGACTCAGTATGAAGCTACCATGGTCAAAATAGCATGGTTATGAAGAAAATCAGGTACATGAAATAAGGATAAAGGATAGATTGTTCAAATAGTGACAATTAGGATATAGTTACCTGATAGTTAACAAAGAGCAAAAGCATTTCAATGGAGAAAGAGTACTCATTTCAACAAATAGTGAAACAATGAGGTATCCATCGGCCAATAAGCACAAAGCAACATGCAAAACACTTAGAAACAAACTTTACACCTTTCATTGAAAGTAACTCAAAGTAGTTAGGCTAACTATAAATCACATAATTTAAAGATTTATAGTAGCAAATATGAGAAAATATAACTGGCCTTAGATTTGAATGAGCTTTTAAATATACCTCTAGATACATGACAGAAAAAATGCATAATCTGGGTTCTACTAAATTGAAAACTCTTATTGTACAAAGGATGATAAAAGAGAATAAAAGAAGAAACTCAGGGAAAAAATTTCAAAGCAAATATCTTATAAAAGAGTTTTATTTAAAATATGTATAAAAGCCTCACCTCTTAACTATTAAAAAATGAATAAACCAGTTAAAAGAATAAACAAAGATCTGAGTACACACCTTACCAAAGAAGAGAAACAGAGAAAATAAGCATGAGAACTGATAACATCCCTGCCATTAGAAAACTGCACATTAAAACTCTGTTGAGAGTCCAGTATATATCTATTAGAATGGTTGAAATGAAAATTACACTGACAATACCCACTGTTGGCAAGGATGCAGAGCTATGGGAATTCTTAATTGTTGCTGATGAGATCACAAAATGCTATAGCAACTTTAGACAATAATTTAGCAGTAAAGTACAAAGTGGAGTATATTCTTATCAAAGGATGCAGATTGTTCCTAGAGACTTACCCAACTGATTTGAAGAATTATGTCCACACTAAACCTGTTTGTTTTATAGCAATTTTGATACTCTCCACAAACTGGAAATACAAAGATGACCTTCAGTAGCTTAATATATGAACTATGGTATAACTATACAATGAAATGTTATTTTGCAGTAAAAATGAATGAGCCTGAAAGCACAAACTGACAAGGATGAATCTTAAATGCATATTGCTAAATAAAAACTCCAGTTTGAAAAGGCTATAGATTGTATTATTCCACTAATATGACATTCTGAAATAGGCAAACCACAGCAATGGTAAAACATACCAGTGATTGCTACAGCTTTAATGGTGAAAAGAATGTTGAAAAGGTAAAGTATAAGGATATTTTTTAAGGATGGAAAATTATATTTTATTATACTGTAATGGTTGATACAGGATAGTATGCTTCTGTCAAAACCCATAAAACATTGCAGCCAAAAACTATGTACAAACCTTAAAGCCATTTACATTTGAGAAGGAAGGAATGCAGACTGTGACAAAATAATGTAAGCATATTACTCATGCAAGAAAGTGTGAATCTAAAGAATCTCAGAAATTAGTGGAGTAGGAAACCTTAATGGATAAATAGAAAACTGAATACTTTTAGTTGATAGTGATGTTTACCAGGGGGTATGGGTCAGCAATCCTGATACTGCTAAACACTTACACTGGAATTGAACAATGACATAAAAGAATGACAAATGATAGAGGCTAGATTTCTTCCTATTGTGTGAAAGTTTATGTGTAAGGAAGGAAAGCTAAAATGATCCATGTGGTAATGGATTCATTGCAGATAATAGAATGAACTCTTGTTTAACTTAACAAAAACACCAAGGTTTCAAATAGAAATATTGACTGATTTGTGTATACACACAGATTATTATACATGCATAGTGCCTTGCTTTGAAAGGTAAGAAGTTTTAAATATAAGAATACTATAATAACAATAAAATACTAGTAACAAGTTCTTGGCTTCTAAAACCGTTTTCCAGTAAAAGGAAATTAGACTCTTAAGGAAATGACTAATGATTCCAGGACTGGACTAGAAATGTAAAAGATGAGAGTGGAACACTTTGAACTTCCAGAATATAAGAAAGTAATAAAAATATTGATGAAGGTATGTCAAAAGGACAAGAGAACAAACTGAATGAGCACCACATGAATAATTTGAACATTAGCAACAACAAAAAGTTAAAATAGCTTTAGACTGCAATCCGAAGTATAAAGTAAATATCCACAAATTCACAGTGATAGAAAAAATTATTGCTTAGAAAAATGGAGGAAAAGATACAAATTTCCAATGAAGAATAATTCAAAATAATTTATATAAAATACTACACTCAATGTCCTCCCAAAAGTACATCATGGAAAAGAGGAAAGAAAAAGTAGCTCCATGATGGAAAAACCTGAAAAATGTGTCCTGTGCAAAGTGATTAATGTTAAAATCAATAATGATAAGTCAATGAAATATTTACAAAACACCTGCCATGCACTCCTCAAAAATGTCAAAGCCAAAAACAAGGAAAATACCAAGAACTCACAGCCAGGAGGAGTTCATGGAGACATGGTACATTTAATGTGTCATTTCGTAGTGGAGTCTGGAGCAAAAGGTTAAAACTAATGGGAAAAAAGCTGAGGACAAATTGGATTTAGTGTTAACTTCCATTAAAATTGTTTTAATAATGCTTCACTAATTACATCAAATGAATCACAATAATGTTTAATGATAACAATAATAGCAGCATGAATGCAAGGTATATGACGGTTCTCTGTACTATTTTTGTAACTTTGCTGTGATTCTAAAATTGTTCCAAAGTTTTAAAAAATGCTTATCTCCTTAAAAGAATTGATTTCGTTTTATGAAAGGAAAAATATCTACTGAAAGCTCATGCCACATTTCAAGTTTCTGTTTAAACAGTATTGCATGCTGAATTACAAATCTGTATTTAAGCAGTATTGCACCAAAGGAAGCACATTTTTCCTCATTATCATTTAATTAGTTCTTGCAAGAATATAGCTAAGAACAAGGGTAAATGACCAATTTAGCAATGTAGCAAAGAAGAATGATAAATTCTTATTTTGGTCTCTTGTACATTGCATTATTTCAAATAGGCTAGTGCAGAATAAAAATGTTATCTGAACTTCATTATAATGCAATTTTTATATTTTATAATAATAAGTAATTATGGATAAAAGGAATCCTTCTAACTTATTGGTTAGTATGCAGCTATTTTGGATAAATGTGTGAAGGCTTTTCAAAAAATTAAAAATAGAATTAGCATATGACCCAGCGATCTTACATCTGAGTATTTATCCAAAATATTTGATACCTGTTTGCCAAAGAGATGCCTGTACTCCCACACTCATTGCAGCATTATTCACAATAGTCAAGTTATGATATAAATACAAGTGTCCAGCAACAGATGAACAAATATAGAGAATGTGGTTCCAGGTGTGATGCCTTACACTTTTAATCCCAGCTATTCAGGAGATTAGGAGGATCACAGGTTGAGGGTATCTTTGGCAGAGCTGGCAATACTCCCATCTCACCAAATAAACTAAATGGTGATGGTGCATATTTGTAATCTTAGCTACAAGGAGACATAGTAGGAGGATTTTGGCTCAAGGTCAGACCTGCTCAAAAACATAAGACCCTATATGAAAAATAAGTCAAAAAAGTGTTAGGGTCATGGCTCAAGTGGTAGAGTACCTTCATGGCAAGCTCAAGGCCCTGAGATCAAACTCCAGTAACACCAAGAAACAAAAACAGAAAGGCCTAGAGGTGTGGTTCAAGTGGTAGATTGTCTGCCTAGCAAGTGCAAGGGCCTGTGTTCAAACCCCAGTACCACCAAAAAGAAAAAAATGAGATTTAAAAAAACAATAAAAAAGAAAAAAATGATATATGTGCATGCTTACGGGCGCACACACACACACACACACACACACACACACACACACACACCACACAATGGAATACTATTCAGCCTTAAAAGAGAAGAAAATTCTGTTATTTGTAACAAAATGTATGGGATTGGAGAACATTACACTAAATGAAATAAGCCAGGCAGAGATAAATAAATGCTACATTTTCTCACTTACATGAATAATATAAAACAGTCTTAAAGAAGCAGACCACCCAGGAGGGATTGAGAGGAATGGGGAGAACACAGTTAAAGAGTACAATATCTCAGATTAGAGACACTCTTTTTGTGTGAGGTCCATTGCATAGAGCTGTCAATAATTTAATAACGGAGTATGTTGGGGTTTTTGGTCGTTCTGGTTTTAGAACTTAGGGCCTCCTGTTTACTAGGCAGGCATTCTACCTCTGAAGCCACATCCTAAACATTTACTCTCAGTTATTTTTTGGATAAAGTCCTCTTCCTTTGCTCAGGTGGTCGGTCAGTCTCAGATCAAGATCTGCCTACCTATCGTAGTCCTGTGCTACACATTAAGATAAAAGAGTAGCACATAACATTAGGCGCATTAATTAATTTTGCAAATAATGTTGATTATTACTGTTAACCTTGCTGTCAGAAGTTCTCATTATTTTGTGGTTAATTATCTACTTTGGATTGTGGTGCAAAATTTCTTGTCTAATACTTTTTCTATTTTTTTCCTCACATGAAACACACAAATAGAACTCCATCATTCTTACACTTTTCATAAGTAAAAACACTTAATAGTGTTATTTCAAGTCATGCTTGGTATAACAAGTTTTTAAAATTATAACAAAATAATCTTATATTTACAACAAAACAGATTACATTTTTTTTTGCAGGGATGGGAGAATATGGGGGTTTTAACTCAGGTAGCTAGGCAACAGCCCTATCACTTGAATCATTTCACTAGCCCATTTTGGGTTGGTTGTTTTTGAGATGAGGTCTCACTTTATAGCCAGACTGCTCTGGGCTGCAGTCCTCTCATTTGTGCTTTCCTGCATTGGTGAGATGACAGATGTGCGCCACTGAATGAAGTTGTTGGATTCAGATGGGGTCTCATGAACTTTTTGCTCAAGCTAGTCTCATACTGTAATTCTCCCAACCTCTACCTCCTAAGTAGCCAGGAATACAGATTTGAGCTACCATGCCAGGCTCAGATTATTCTTTAACTAAACAAAAGTAAGTATATTTTTTGAGTGACATTTTTATCTGGAATTTTACATCTTCAAATGCAAACTATGTATTTGATTTGATGATGGAAGAAAATTTATATTCCACCATATTAAAGATTATATTTCTAAAGTATAATATAAATAGTAAATGTATCCTTTAAAAAAATTCAAAGTTCCACAATCCCAGAACTATTACTTTGGCCAGGTAAGATTTTTAAAGGATTCATGTATTCTTATTCTGCTAATAGTTATATTGTCTTTGTTCCTAAAATCTAAAACATTACATTTGTATTTCTAATTGCTTTACTAGTGTATTTTGGTGGTTATGTTAAGTGAGATCATATGCATAGAATTATCCTGTTCATAGTAAATATTTATTAATGTTTTACTGGTCTTCACTGCTGTGTTTTTCATGCCTACTGTAATAACTAAGCATGTAAGAAAATAAAATATAAGGTTTTAAGAGAGTCATAGGATATATCTTTAAGTAATTTATATCAATGGAAAAATAATTTTTTCTTGTTGTTCTGAGTTTTAGTGCCTTCATCATAAGGAATAGTAGTTTAAAACTGTTTGGAAATTCAGCTTCCATCCACTGTTTTTGTATATTTTTGAGTCTACTTGTGAATGTATTAGGTTTGGGAAATTCAAATTAGAATTTCAAATATCCATTGAAGAGTGTATGACCACCAAGAGACGTTGTAAATAATTACTCCTCCTACATTTGGTGGTTCAATTACAGAGATTAGCCTCCTTCAAAAGGAGTAATAGAACTCTTGCTTATATTTGTTGTTTTTATGTTTGAAAATTTGGTAATAAATTGGAATCTCGATTTCAATTAAAACTGGATTCCAACTAAAAACTCTGGATTCAATCAATTAAAAGGCTATTATATCCCTGGGAACAAATGTGACTATTATAACTAACTGAAATGGTTAAAGTTTCCATGCATAAAAGCCACAAATATCTCCAAGTGTCAAAACATACCTCTTGGTATGCTTGGTTTTCTTTTCTCAGTACACCAAGATTACCTCCTCTTTAGAGTATACACATTATTCCTCTTTCTTGCACACTCTTCCAATTCATTTTCTGGTGAACTACTGTTCTTCTGGACTAATGTATCTATTGTCACAAAAAAGCCACATTCAAATCACCTTAAAATCAGGTACTTTGCAATAGAAAGTTACCTTTATACATGAGCCTACAGTGCTCTATATGGCTATAAGTTCATGAATTGGCTCATCTTACATTTCTAGACTCACTCAACCTTTTGCTGTAAGCTGGTAATTTTCACAGGCAGCTACTCACTTGAGACAAATCTATGTGCTCTTTGCATCTCTCTAACAGGCTACAGTACTTTCAGGATTCTGAAAGAGAAATAGAAACACAAGCTTCTTTCTGTGTTCACTAGGTAAAAATAGTTCAAAGTAGTTCACTAAGTAAGAACAAACGTGATATGGGAGGATTATGCTAAATGCTATGGACCCTGGAAGACATAAAAAAAGGGCCACTCATGCAAAGATTCCATTACAATATTTTTATTTGTACATGTGCCTATTTCTGTTTAAATAATTATCTATATGTATATACATATATAGAGATAAATATATATATACATATATAGAGATAAATATATATATATATATATATACACACATATATATCTACATTGATTTTCAAGCCAAAATAGCTAATGGTAAAAGCAGGTGTTTCTTTGCTCCTGTCATGAAATTTTAAACATTTCACATGTTCATTGATTCTACAACAATAAAATTCTTAAATTTTATTATTTCATATGAAATCACTGCTTTCTCTATTGAATTCAAATTCAATAACTTATTGCATTTCTCCAGTGCATTTTCTGAGCATTGTCTTAAACACCAGACATCTGTCTCCTTTCCTCATTCCTTACCTTGTGACAATTTCTGAAGAATTAGGTTTTCCCCTACTCATTCTTCAATTAAATTAAACTATTTTATATTGTATTAAAATTATTTGTTTAGAAAATTTATCATTTTCAACCATCCACTAGACTTCAACCTTCTTAAAGGTGAGTCAATGTTTATTTCTCTAGAATTATTTCTAAATATTATATGTATATCAATATTAGACTTTATTAATACAATATTACTATTGACACATATATTTGTCATTAATGTGAAGGAGTGACAAGAATTAGTATAAATATACATATATTTAAGCATACTTTGGTATAAAGATTAATTTTATGATACCTAAAGCAATGGTTCCCAATCCTAGTTATTTACTAGACTCTACCACAAAGTTTTGCTATAAATCCATATTTTTATTTCTCAGTCTGATATTCTGATGTATGCTTACTGCAGTTGATATTATAATTCCACTAATGTTAATTTTAAAGAAAAGACAATCATATCATTTTTCTCAGTCTTTAACATAGGAGATATACATGCAAAAGATTGTCTGAATTATTCATCCGCGTTTAAGAAAAGAAAGATGAAAGAGAAACAATTTTAAGTCACAAATAGTTATAGTTGTTCTCAAAAAGATTATTTATGAAGTTGTGAAGACTATATTATTCTTTGATAGTAAAACAGGTTTTTCTTAGGTGGGCTCTAACATAGCATCCCAGCTTGGCCTTATCCAGAGGCTATTTAGCTGCACTGAAGTACTGGACTTTAGTTCAATGGAGGTTTGTGGGATTTTTTGTTTGTTTGTTTATTTTCTGTTCTTTTTGGTGGGACTGGGGTTTGAACTCAGTACTTTAGACTTGCAAAGCAAGTTTTGCCACTTGAACCACACCTCCAGTTCATTTTGTTCTGGTTGTTTTGGAGGTGGAGTCTCATACACTATTTACTAGGTCTGTCCTTGAACCATGATCCTCCTGATGTCAGCCCTCCAAATAGTCGTGATTATAGGATCAGTCAACTGCACTTGGTAAAGCTTATCTTTTAAAAGCAGAAAATACTAAGTGAGCACATTATGAACATTTTCAGGTGAAACTATTGCAGAAGAATTAAGAAAAAAGTAATGGTAAAAAAATGGCAAAGAAATAAACCTTCTTAATTAGAGTAGGTTTGTATTGTTATTGATACAAGAAATTTTGCTTGCCACTTCCATTACTTAATTTGATCATTTTAATTGGAAGAACTATATGAGGTACTTTCAATATAAATATATTAATTACCAGTCAAGAGAGTTTGATTTCTATTCCAATTCAACACAGTAATTCAGAACTGAGTGTATCAGTATGACTGTTTCATTTCTTCCCTGAACTGTGGATGAATCAGGACTACAATAGAACATCTTAGGTACAGGTTACCTTTGCTCTATGCTATGTCTGCTGGAGTCTAATTGCCCAATGTTTTTTCTTCTACCACTTACATAGTACCTCAGCTAGAATTGCTAGGAGGTTTGAGAAATAGCTAGAGTTTATCAGTTAGAATTGGGTAATCTCCTTTCAACATGGGCCACTTATCTGGTCATTGTTCACACTGTTACCTGGAAGCTCAGAAGAGACTTTCAACAAAGAAGAATGTGCTTACTGAGGTCAAGGATTCCCTGGGTTCTCTAGCACATAGTGATTTCAGGATTCTTTGCAGCTTTATGGGACCAGTTTATTTGTACTTCTTATGTTATTGCATATTTCTATGTGCACAAAGGCAGAAACTGCCAGTATGTCTTATGGCTTAGGCTCAGAACTGGCACATCACTTAGTTAAAGCAGATCACAGGATTCTAGGTCAGGAAAGGATCAGTGGAATCTTTACAAAACTATAAATACCAGGGAGACTTATTCCTGGGGAGCATCAATATAAACTTTTAAATAGGATTCTCTTTAACCCCTCTAATTTGTGATCTAACCTATGCAAAATACATTGCATCACCGAAGATAACCAAAATCTCTCAACATTAAGCTCAGGTTAGAAGTCTGAGATCTCACCATGAAAATCAATTCTATGTGTCGCTGAGACCTCTGTGGCTCTTTTTCAATCTGGTAATCCATTAATTAAATAGACATATTTCTTCTTATCCACATAGCCAACCTATTTACTCAAGGTAAGACTTGGAAAGATACAATATTTTAATTCAAAATAGAGAGTGGTTCATGAAAGTCAGGTAGAAGACATTGGTCCACAATTCTTGTTAAATCCAACCTAATTCGTGGAACTAGACTTTAGTATGGCCTGTTTTTATTCCTTTGAATGGTTCTGTGGGATTCTTGTCTCTTCCCTCTGGTACTTAACTCTGTATCCTCCTCCACAATCCCCTAGGCTCGAAATTGACTAGCTTTCTCACCTTGTACTCTGTTTAAAGGAATTCCAAGATCTAGAAAACTCTTCATCTTGAAGTGTTACTAACGTTTTTGTCCATGCTAAAGTGTTTTCTTGATAGATATTCAGGTTTTCTATGTATTAGGTTATAATTCTCACCAACAGACAAAGTATACAAACACACACACACACACACACACACACCCATCTTCTTGAGGTAGTCTCCCACTAGATATATGTAGCTGGCACTTTCCATATTTTTATTGAGATTATCTTAGGTAAATCTATAAACTCACAAATTTATTAAATATATATATATATATATTATCTTCCAAGTTACTAATATGAGATCTTGATAATTTTTCTGCAAAGAAAACAGATCTCATTTTCTGTTGCCTCCAGCAGCAATTTTCTTATTGCCCTTTTAATCATTCTAGTACTTTCTTTAGATTTTGCTGATGTCTGCTTGACAGCAATGATTTACATCAATGCTAAACATTTTTAAATTTTGTTATGATAACATTTAACTTTGAGGTATGATTATTATGATGATTATGATTATTTAATGGTGCTGAAGACAAACTCGGGGCAAGTGTTATATCTTGAAAAACTCACTTCCTCTCCTGTCTTTGTGTACTCTGATTCTTTCTTCCCCTCAATTATGTCAAGTATTGAAATTTTCTATTAAATTTTTAGTTCTGTTATTGTATTGTTCATCACTAGGATTAAAAATTATTTACATTTATTATAATCAGTTATTAATGTTATTTGTATTAATTTCTATGATTATTTCTCAAATTTCTCATTTTAAAAGTGTATTATTTTCAGTTTAATTTAATTTTTTATCCATAGTGTCTTGTACATTATTGAACTTTCTGGGAATTATTCTGAATTACCTTCTAGTCTTCCAGATCTCCCTTACATTAGGGTCTAATGTTGGAGATGGAGAATTTCTTCTGATGGTGTCATGATTCCATAATTCTTTGTCAGTCTTGTGTCATCATGTTGTTGTCTGCACATTTGAGGAAGTAACTATTATCAAACTCTCCAAATGTTCTTTGGCTGGCATATATCTTCATTATTCAATATCACTTGAGCTGAGCTTGTGGTTGTATCAGCTATCAATAAATATGAACAGCCAGAGCTTTCTGTGAGATTCTTTAGCTAAACTGGGCCATTGCCTTGCCCTCAAGTCCAGTAAACCTAAAGGTTAAGCACTGTGATAATTTCTTTTTTTTGTTTTTTGGCAGCACTGGCGTTTGAACTCAGGGCTTCATGCTTTCTAGACAGGTGCTCTACCACTTGAACCATTCTGCCAGCCCTTTTATGTGTTGCATGTTCTCAAGATAGGGTCTCACAAAGTATTTGCCCAGATTGGCTTGGAATTTCAGTCCTCCTGATCTTTGCCTCCTGAGTAGCTAGGATTATAGGCTTTACCCACTGGCATCTGGCACTGTGTTAATTTCTAACTGGGTATGATTACAGGCTATATTCCCTTCTTGAACAGTGCTGTTGTTTGGATTCTGCAATTACAGAATGCTGATGGCTCTGAGGCTAGTAAAATTGTTGCTTGAGCTAGATATGTCCAAAGGCTTTAATTTTTAGAAATTTTCAATTGAGTTTTGTCTCTAAGCCTGAGCAGAGCCTTGAGGTAGACTCTGAGGCTAGTCATAGTTGGTACCTGGCTAGGAGCTTCAGCCAGCAGAACATTTCATAGGGCTTCTGAAACTTACCATGTCAGCTTTATGCTTGGGCTGTGCCTTTTTCTGGTACTCTGATTGCATATCACCACTGGCCAGGTCACAGAGCCACCATTAAGATCTGTGTGCTGGTCACCATGAACTTTTCCCACCTACATTGTTTCTACCTGACCTTAAGGTTACCTTAAAGTGAGAGAATGCTGGGCCTCTTAGGAAGTGTACCAGCAAGCTGGGAATAATCGAAGTTTGCCTTCATACCTTCTCTTTTTCCACTGTAAAAACTGTGGGACCAGGGAAATCCTATTTGTGTGGTGCTTGGCCAACTTGGGAGAGGGTTAACACTGTCACTGTGAGACCATCCCTCATATTCTTCTAACATATTTACTTTTTCAGTTCTGTGGTCCTCTTGGGTATTTCACTAACTTTCCCAAGCTATGGTGTTTTCAAATGGTGCTTTTGTCAGTAATTTCTAGTTGGACTTTTGGAACTGGGATGAGCAAGAGTAGTGTGCTGCCTCCTCTGCACCTTACTGATGTCCAAAGAGGGATTTAATTAGGTTATCTTCAACAAATACTCTAAATTATTTCGTAATTAAAGTTACAGAATTCAAAAATAATATTTTAAATCTTCTTAAAGGCCTATTGTTTTTTTATCCCAATCATGCCTGATAATTTTCTGAAAAGAAATATTTATAAATTTATACTCTTTAATAAAATAGCCAGTAGCTATATTTAACTATGAAGCAATTGAAGTGACTTAGTGTATCTGAAATTTTAATCAACTTTTTTAGTGTAAGTTTATATTTACATAGCCAAGTGTGGCCAGTGGCTATCTCAGTTAACTGTTAAGGTCATAGTGTAAATTTGCTTGGATATCATCTAGCAACACAATGGGGAACCTGGAGTCAGTTATGTCACTTAACTTAAGTGGGTTCACATAATAAATATCGGTGTTATCTGCTGAGTTTATACAAACTATTTTAAAAATTAAAGATAGTAATGCAACCTATATTTATTTGCTTTCTTAAGAAAATACCATATCAAATATATTAAATAATAGAAATTTATTCCCTTATAGTTGAGGAAGCTAGGAGACTAAATCAAAATGTTGCCATGCTTAGTTTTGCCCCAAGGTCTCACTCATGAATTTGCAGATAGATGGCTGTCTTCTCACCATGTCTTGACATAGTCCTTTCTGGGTGTGTATGTGTGTGTCCTAATCAACAATCTTTATAAAGATACCAGCATATTAGATTACGGCCAATCCCAATAATTACATTTTACCTTAATTACCTTTTTAAAGGCCCTATCTTAAAATACTAGGTATTTAGACTTCAACATGTGAATTTTGAGGGTAAACAATTCAGCCCAAAAAAACAACCTTTATCAGTTAGTTAAAGCAAGTCACAAAATTCAGTCCATTTATCAGTTAGTTAGGTCACATGACTTATCCAAAAAACAAAGGAACAATAAAGACATATACATATACATACATATATTTATTACATGGAGGAAATATGATAGGTATCATTTTGGAGCAAGCTAGAGAATTGGAGTCACTATTAGAATTTACCATGAAAGGCTTCATATTTTATCAATCAAGAATAGTCAAATCATCACAGCAAAATTCCATCATCAAGTGAAAAGGGAAGATAAGGTATATGAAGAAAGGTAAGATCCATGCATCACACTATAAATAAACATGGAGTGGAATTAAGCAGGTTCGAGGAGAATTACTGTGAAGGAATTAAAGGAATAGATATGTAAGACAGACAATTAAAATGTCAGTTTCAACAGTTGTTGAAAGAGGCAACTACATATCTTCGCTAGGCTATGTATGAAATTTAAGGTGTCTCTCTTTTTTTTAATTTAATAAAACCTGCTGCTGCAAGCACCCTGATTGGATATAAAACAAAGAGCTTATAGAATAAAGACAAAATATCTGTCACAATAAGATCTTCCTAGGTTCTCTATCTCTGTTATTTAGGTAGCATCATGAAAGAATTGAAGAGTTTAGAAAATGAAATATACTGTTTATAAACCGTTATATGAAAGCACACTGTAATTTAAGTATTAATACCTGCCCTTTAAAAGTGAGTTTCCTTTACTCTTGTTAGGATTAGTAGCATAAAAAATAATAAATAACAAGTTGAGTATTTTGAGAAAATGAAACCTTTATGGACTATTACAGAAAATGAAAATGGTAATGCCATTATGAAAAATACATTGGTAGTTGCATAATGTATTAAACATAGATATGATCCAGCAACTCTTCTTCTGAGTATATACATAAAATAATTGCAAATTTGGATTTGAGATATTTGTACACCTATGTTCATAGCATCATTATTCTTTATTGCCAAGGGGTGGAAGCAATCCAGTTGTTTACCAACAGACAAATGGATAAGCAAAATATGATATATGTAAATATAATATATGTAATGGAATGCTATTAAGCCTTAAGAAGGAGGGGAATTCTGACATGTCACAACTTTGTTGAACCTTGAGAGTATTGTGTATACTAAAATAAGTCTTTCACAAAAGAATGAAACTGTAATCTTTTAATTATATACAGAAAATTCCATGAAGACAAAAAAATAGAATGGTGCTTATTAGGTGCTAGGGAGAAGAAAGAACGGGTATTTCAAGAAAAAATAGTACTGGACATGAATGTTGTAATATTTTGTACAACAATGTTAAAAAATTTAATGCAACTGAACTGCATTCTTAAAAATCATTTAGATAGTAAATTTTATAGCATATGAATTTTGTCACAATTTTCTTTTAAGAAATGACTTTAGGAGAGGATAAATAAACTCCACGAGGTTACGGAGCTATGAGATGCTAGAGTGTGGACTAAATCCAGTTTATTTATTAAGTGTTAGGGCAACTGGGGAAGAGTAAACATGCTATGAAACTGTGAAAGTTGTGGTGTTACTTGGAATAATACTGTGCTATCCATTGTTATAAATTATTTCTAAAGCTTAAATGGTAACATCTTTTTAAGGAGATTCAAAGCAAATTCAGGTACAGCAACATTTAACAACAGGCAGACTCATATTCATGAACACTGTTTCAATGTTAATAATGCATAGCTGCTAAAGATCATCACCTGTGTACAGTGCGGAAAACCAGATGAAAGTACAGACTTGTTACTTTGATCTTAACAGAAGGGAGAAATGTCATGCTGCTCCCTATCCAATCCCTCATTGGGTAAAATGTCACTTCGTGTATAGAGGCAATCTATTTATTGCCTTTATAACACCCAGATTATGTAGAGCCTAAAAGTGTCCTTGATCTGATATAATTAAATGCTCACTTAGAAACATATCATATAAATTTATGATGCTAATAATTATCCCTTTTTAATGTGCATCAAGAGTACCTGAAGTTATTTTCTTTTAAATCATATAAGCATTTTCAGTTTTTCCATTCAGTTTATTAAAATTTAGCATTTTGATGTGAAACATTTGTTTTTCTATGTTTTTGTTTTTCTAAGTATATGTTTATGTCCTTTACTTAGTGGACAAATAAACCTAATTATCCTTGAATTGAAATACAATGTCAGCATTAGACATAGGGATGTTACAATTTAATTCAGCATTCCTAAAGAATTCACTTATTTTTTCTATGCAAAATACACAACATTCCTCAAAAGTAATCAGGAAATTGCTTAGGACTTAATACCTTCATTTATAAACAAAAGGCATTGGGAAACGATTTGTTTTTGTTGTTAATCTGAATTATTTTATCCAATACATATTCACGATATTGAAGAGCATTTTCCATTCTATGTAAATGCAATTATATTTTTCAGCCCTATTTTAATATGATATTATCACCAGAGGACAGATGAAGGGACTCCCACAGCTTCCCAATTTCCACACAAAATCACAGGTCCCTGAGATCCACAAACATTGAAAACCCATTTCAAGGTGTCTCACAACAAGGAGTCTTACAAGGTGAAAGTTTTAGTAAGAATTTATTTTAGTATATCAGGATGAAGTATGGAGAAAGTGTGGGAGAGAAAAAGAGAGAAACATTTCCTGATCCCCACACAAGAAATGAGAGCAAAGACTCAAAACGGTGGTCCCCAATTCTTAGTCTTAAAGTAGAGAGCAGGGGAATACATGTGGTCAAAGATAATGGGTCAGGGTGGCTGAGATGGTTGGCAGGGAGGGGTCACCCTCCCAAATCAGAGATGATAGGATGCTTTAGAACTTCTCTTTCCTAGACATGATTATTTCTCCACCCATCCAAGGATCCTTCCAGCTTCTTATCATCTCAAAGAGGAAAGCAGAAGCAGGTAGTTCCTCTTTGTCTCCCTGTTTCTGTAACTTAGCATCTAAAAGATGGGAGGGGCTGGCTGCTCTGGCTCTCCTTGTTCTGATGTCAAGAATCTGGCTCTTTAAATATTGATAAAATATTATTTTCCTATGTCTTTATCAATCTATCCTGCCTTAATATAAGCCTAGGACAAAGTGAAATGAGTTGCAATTTCTATTACAACTTTCCTTGAGAGCAATGTAAAATAAGAGTTTTTCTAAAAAGACAAAGGGAACACTCATAAACACTCATATTTTGATATAAATGCACACAATGCAAAGCATGTAGCAGTCACAATCATTGAGATTCCTTAAGCCTATGTATTGATTTTTATCTATAAATTCAGTGTATCCTAGCTGATGATAAGGCTCCCTTTCTGTGAAGTTGTATGAAAAGAATTCTTTAGTAATACCCTGCCAGCCTGCTGGAGAGAGGCAGCCTGGACAGTGACAATAAGTGCCAGGGTAGATGGCCTAAGCAGAGCTTACCTTGACCTTGGCATTTCAGTTTCCAACAGTAAGGGGAGCAGTCAGCCATGTCAACATCATTCAGGTGACAATGGAGTGACTTAATGGAAAGTAACAAATTCATTAAAAATCTTGATGGCTGTTGTAGAAGCTTGTTCTGAAACAGGTGAGGTAAAAGGCCTTTTAACAATGCACTCACAAAGTAAGTTAGACATGTGAGAGCAAAGAAAACATGTGCGGATGATTGATGAGGTGGCTCAGAACATTATCCTCAGGAAACTAGGTATACAGCACACAAGTCACCAAAGCCCAAACTGCACCAACTCAACTAGCTCAGTCTTCTTCTAGAAATACAAGATTGCATGCAAGACTAACTTCTGATGTGGCAAAATTCAATGTTTTTGGTCAGTGGAAGAAACGATTGCACTTAAAGTTTTTATTTTTGTTAAGTTAATGAGTAAAGTAAAATTATTCTGAGTTCTATAATATATTTGCTACAAAATATAATTTTCAAATATTTTATTTTGCCTTACTGCTTTATTTTGTTATTTTGAGGAATCATCAAAAAAGTAACAGATGAAATATGCAAAATGAATTGAACATTTTATTTTTGCACAAGTAGAAATAATATGTCTTTCCATATATATAATTATTTCAGAAGTTAACATAATATGTTTTTAATTTCTATATTCAAACACATTACTGTTGACTCTGCATGGACATTGAATTGTCCAACTGTTTTACTATCTAAAATGTGTTCATGTACACACTGAGAGCAATGGAATGATCGGGCATTACTGTTCGATTACTATATTAAAATTCAAAGACCTGTGTGCGTGCATGTGTGTGTTCGTGTAGTATTTGACCTCTTCCCTCCTAGAGGCTGATAAGACTGTCAAAATGATGGTGTCCCTTTGTGATGAGCAATAAACTCAGTTTTATCAGAGAATTTTTGGTAGTGTTTATGAATCACCAATTAACAGAACTCTTTTTTTTTTTGTTTTTGTAGTACTGGGATTTGAACTCTGGACCTACACCTTCAGCCTCTACCATCCTGCTTTTGCGATGGGTATTTTTGAGATAGACTCTGCAGAACTATTTGCCCTGGTTGGCTTCAAACCACAATGCTCCTGATCTCTGCCTCCTGAGTAGCTAGGATTGCATATGTTAGCCACTGGTACCTGGCTTAACAGAACACTTAATGAGTGCCATGAAAATGAAACATGTGTTCATGTTACTAAAAAATATTCATTTTATATTCTCAATTCAAAAAAATTTTAATAAATTCATGTCTTTATATTCAGTAGATATTTCTGATGTTATTTTTAACTAAATACTTACTATGAACTTTTAAGTGAGAGCAAGAATATCAATAATTTACCTGTTTCCAAAGAAGACTACTCCTAATAACTGATGTTTTCTCTACTAAAGATTTGGGAAGAAGTTTAGATAATTAATCCTTATAAAAGGTCTAAGGAGAAAGGTAATCTCATAATCCCATTAGTTTGATAAAAGAATGGATTTTAGAGACATAAACTTGCCTAAATTCATTCATGCATTAGTAAATAGTAGAATTGAAAGTTCTACTCTCTCTAGCCAAACATCTGATACACATCTCACAACACAATTGTACACAAACTTAGAACTCAAAGTATCTACTATGAGAACAGAGACTGCCTGAATTCATTTTACAGTAACCACAACTAGTGTAGCAGGATTGCCAGTGAGGCTGGTGGGTAGCTGCTGTGGTTCATGCCTATAATCTCATCTACTTGGGAGGTGGAGATTTGGAGGATGGAGGTTTAAGTTGAGACCAGGCAAAAAGTCAGCAAAATCCTATTTCAACTGTAGAGCCAGGTGTTTGGCTCATGCCTTTGATCCTAACTAATAGGAGGCCAGTCCTGGGCAAAAACAGGAAACTCTACATGAAAAATAACTGAAGTAAAAAGGGCTGGCAGTATAGCTCAAATGGTAAAGTGCTTACCTAGCAAACATGAGGTCTTGGGTTCAAGCCCCAGTACCACCAAAAAATTAAAAATTAAGGGTTTTCATCGTATTATATTATTGTGCTTTAAACTTTTTAAGATTCTTAATTTATCCCTGGTCTTGAAATAAATATTAATAAAATTATTAATTTATCCCTTGATAAACCAAGCGTACATAAATGCAACACAGGCTTTGAGTGATATTGGCACCCACATGCTTTTGTGCCTCATTGGAATTTTGTTTCCTGTTACAGTCTAATTTACTATACTTTGCTCATGTATAGTATTAGGTAAAGGATTACATATAAATCCTTATGGTGGTGATCAACATTAGTAAACAAAGATGTTTGGAAAGATATTGCCATTGTAACAGCAGCAAGTGAATTGTGAAAGCGCAAGGGCACACAATGATGTTAGGAGTCAAAACCCCTCCTCCCCCACCCCCAGACAGAGAGTATAACTTCTTTACAGGAACTGGACTGTATTGTACAGCAAGATTTCTGTTGTTTACACCTGTATCTAGAAAGAAATATTAGAGTATTGGTACTATAACTCTCTATTGGTTTGGGTTTTTAGGCTTGTGTTTACATAAGGATTAAACAATTACAGTCTTGATAGTAAAGTTTTTTTGTTGACCCAATTTCCTCAGAATCTCAGATGCTTCTGAGTTATTTGGTTCTAGTCAGCTTCATGTGACAGAAACTACAATACAATCAACATCTATCTGGATGACTTCTTAAGTCTGGATGACTCTTTTGTTTACTGACATTTATACTCATTTAATGGCAGCCACCTCAAGGCTATCTGAAAGGTTAGGCTGGGTGAACAAACAATATACATCATCTGAGCTTTGCAATGAGATTGGCTAGCATTTTACGACAAAGAACATTGATGTTTGGGCTCCATAATCTTATTGACTGCTCTTCAGTAGAAAGAAGTAGTCAAGTTTTACAACTCTGCAAGTCTCCAAGTTAGTAGATTCTTAGTCAATTTAGATGGCAGCTTCATCAGAAAAGGGCTCTTTAGTACAGTGGTACACCCTCTGTCATTGCTCAGGTTTATTAAGCCAGACTGCAAACAAAGAGTTGAAGAGAAATACCCATATTTGGACTGTTCTCTAGTCTTGGGAGATATATTGTATGTTTCCCCTGTTATCTCAGAGAAAGTGAGGTGTCACAACAGTGAAACATGTTCCAAAATCCCTTTGTTCACTTTCAGTCCCACTTCCAACTATCAGCTCTGTTATGATGTTTTAACAAAAGTTTTCAGTTGTTTAAACAAGGCAGACATTGATCTTTCTATCAACACTTTCAAAATATAGATAGTTAGCCCAGAGACAGAGTGATTTTCTGCTCCTTAAGGACATCCATGTATTCTGACTTTGTTTTTTCTTCTTATTCCATCATCTAATAGAGCTTTCTCTTGAACATAATTGAAAGTGAGTCTCTATCATGACATTTGTTCTCTGGTTTTAGAGCAGGTAAAAGGTGAAAATAAGAAGATATGAAGACTCTGGTTCAAGATACTGCCTCATAAATTACACATGTTATTTTCACTCATCTTTGTTTCATGACTAGGCCTAAATGACTGGGGGTTCTGGCTTCTCTAGTTCCAAACAAAAAGCACAATGAGAAGATTGATACTGGGTGGGATGGCTATACCTTTGAAGATTTCTACCATAGAGTGTGAGTTCTAGGCTCCATTCATGTTTAATATTCTATAAATAACTGTCTACAACTTGTAACAATTTTAGTAAAATTTTTACTTAATGAATTATAGGAGTTCTTGCCATATATAATTTCAGATATTGCTCCACATTGGAAGGATATATACTTTTTATATACATCATTAAAAAATAAAAGTTATTTTAATGGAGCAGAATCATAGAGTCATTCAAATTTATCCTTCACAGTGATTTTCCCTATTTTTTAATTATTGTGCTGGTAGAACATTTACAAAAGTTCTTACAATATATAAAATACATCATACTTAAATTTACCCCCTCCACCACTCTCCTTTATTCCTCCTTCCCCCCTCACTCTTAGAATAGTTTTGACAGGTCTCATTTTTTCATTTACATACATGTGTATATACAATATTTACATTATATTCACCCTTCTATAGTCTTTCCTCACATCCTCCCCCCACTGTATCAACCTCCCTCCACTCCCTGTTCTACCCTCCTTCACAGTGGCTTTTTAATGTATATAATATAAATCACTCTTACACTGATTTATATTATATACATGACCTTTAAAATTTTAGAATTTTGTTTTGCAAAGTTGTATTTTATCCAACTGGGCAATGTGCTTTTAATCCAGTGCAGCATTTTGAACAATTTTATTGGCGTATAATTGACATATAAAAACATTGCACATGTATAATGTATATAATGATTATACTTAGGCAGACACCCATAGTGTCATTATCACAATCAAGTGAATAAATGTATCCTCTCCAAAAGTTATTCTTTTGTGTGCCTCTTTGTGGGAAGGGGTACTGTGTTTGTGTGTTTGTGTGTGTGTGTGTTTGTGGTAATAAGACTAAACATGAAATCTCTCTGTCTTAGAATACTTTAAGTGCAAAATACCACACTGTTAATTATAGGTGGAATGTTTTACATAAGAGCTCTAAACTTTATGCTGCTTAACTGAAACTTTAGTCTTATTGAATGACAATTTCCCATTATCTCCTCTCCCTGGATTCTGGCAACCATTTTTCTATTCTTTGCTTCTAAGTTTGACTTTTCAGATAGGTTATATAAGTGGCATCATGAAGTATTTGTCCTTCTGTGTTAGGTTTATTCACTAAGCATGATATTATTCAGGTTCATCTTACTTGTCACAAGTGGCACAATTGACTTCTTTTGTGGCCATTGCATGTATTTACCACGTTTTCTTTATTCATTTTATTTGTAGATGGATATTTGAGATGTTTCTACATTTTTTATTTTATAAATAAAACTGCAGTGAACGTGACAGTTCATTTATTTCTTTGACATACAAATTTCTGCTCTTTGGGATGAGTACACAGGAAGTTGCAAGATTAAGTGGTAGTTCTAAGCTTTGAGAAACTTTCATACTGTTTTCCACAGTGATTGTACCACTTTACACTCCCACTAATGGAGTGCAATGATTCCACTTTTTCAAGATCATTGACAACTGTTATTTTATATTCTTATAAAATACATAAATATAGATATATAGAGAGATGGTTGGATTCTGAGACTTACAATTCCATTTATTTTTGTTTCCACAAAGGTGATTTCCCTAGCATCCTCCTAACATATAATGTGCAATATCATCTTCCTAAATTAAGATTCCTCGTTTAATGAGTTCTTTATAAAAGTGTATTTTTTTCACTGGTTTGTTTGTTGAGTAGGCAGTGCCTTGCCATGTGGTGTTCCATGATTATAAATGGCATTTGTCTCTTCATAAATAGTTTGAAACTAGACTGTAAATCTCTGTTAATGAAGCTATTTAACATTTGGAGATAACATATTTTTGGAGAGATTTCTTTTTGTTTTTTGAGAGTATCAGGGTTTGAACATAGGGCCTCACACTTGCTAGGCAGGCATCTACCACTTGAGGGACTCTCCCAGACTTAGAATATAACATAATTTTAGTCATGAAGGCTAATTTAACAGCAATGTTACAATTGACCATTTGTTCCAGAATTTTTGAATATTTCTATTAATTAACTAAAAATTTAAATATATTTAGAGAAACTTATTTTGATATTATTTACTTGTATGTTACATTTTAAATTTGTGTTTTCAATTAATTGTTTTATATATTTAAATTTTTAAATTAATAATTATAGTTTTACTTTGGATTTACTTTTTCTCTCTTAGTCTCCAATAATATAGTAATATTATAGTACTCCAACAATAAAACAGAAGACATTAAAAAAAGATAAAAACTTTTAACTCATGAAAAATTACAAAAAATTTTAAGGAAAACGAGCACATTGCAACTACTAGAATGAAAATGGTAATACATTATGACCACAAGGGAATCTGCTATGACTACATGCTGGATAAACAATCAATGTAGTTTATCACATAGACACACATTAATTTTTAAAATAAATAATATACTAATAAACACAGAAAACAACCAAATGCATTTAATAATCATCAGCAATAAAAAAAGAGTTTCTCAGCAAGGTAGGGATACAAATTCCGATACAAAATACAAGCAGCATTTTCCACTTAATACAGTTTGTGGAAAAAAATCTACTGTTGAGTATACGATGATGAGAACTGAACATCATTCTTCTAATATCAGAATCATGGCAAAAATGCTTCTCACCACTACCCCTCGTCAACATTGTGTTGTTAGACTTAGTCAATTCAATATGGCAAATCAGATTAAAAAGAAGAAAAAATCCTGTATCTAATCAAAAGCAAATAATTGTTCACTTAGAAGATACTAAAAAATATGCATAACAAACAAAAACTAGAATTCATAAATATAGCAATGCTACAGGGCAAAATGTCACTATACAAAAGTCATTTATATTACTTCACACTAATAACAAATAATTGAAAATGGATGATAAGATTACCATTTATATCACCACTCAAGAATTTGAAGGACTTAGATATAAATTTAGTGAAATATATGCAAGTCCATATAAAAATATAGAATGAAAAAGAGTATGAATAAGTAAAGAGCTATATTATTTGATTAGAGGAATTAATGTTACTAAGATGTTAATTGTTCTCAATATGAGCTACAAATTCAATGCCAGTCCAACAAAAGTTCTAGCATAATTTCTATGGATATAAGTAACTTCTCCCTAAAATGTGTACAGCAATACAAAGCAAGTAGAGTATCTAAAACAATCCTCAGAATAAGAACAAAGTTGAAGAACTTATATTACCTTATTTCAAGACTTGTCATAGAACTAAAAGTCAAGATAGTGTGCTATATTAAATATATATTTGTATGTTATATATGGATATTATATATGTATATACATGTTTACTTGTAATATGAATGTGTTAATTTATAAATATATCTATGTGTTTATTATAGATGGCTTTGAAAAAATTTTTAAGATGTGTTTGTACAGCAGTTTATACACATAAATATATTTTTTAGCCAAGTCTGCTTAGAGGACCTAGAAGCAGTTGTACACCACCGAAAACAAACACACTATGTGTTTATATCTTGGTTTCTAAGGACCATTTTCCAGTAAGCATTGCTAAAGCTTCTTGGAGAAATGGTTGTAAGAGCATTATTTAGTGCTCAAAACTGAAGAGGAGCTTTGTGTGTGCATGTACATGTGTGTTTGTGTGTGTGTGTGTGTGTGTGAGAGAGAGAGAGAGAGAGAGAGAGATGATGCAGGTATCAATGGTTGCAGCTAGTTAAATTTGACAAAAAATAATGAAATGTAAAATAAAGGCCCACATTGCTATAAATTATTAAATAAGTAAGTGGAGAATAAGGGACAAGTATTAATTACTTAAGAATCCAGTCAATAAATGTAGATGAAATGAGAGAAATATCAAATCAATCCTAAAATACCATCATAATCATTGCTCCAAACTAGATCACTGATGAATGCTAAAATGAGTGGGGAAAATTTTAAGGAGAAGCAAAAAATGGAATATTTACCTATCAGCCCAGTTGGTATTTCATAATATAATTTCTGTGCTGCTTTTTTCACGGGACCACATATCCTCTCTCTCCATCCAACTCAAAAAATAGAGCTCACTACCTCTCCCTTGGAGAGTGGTTGGGCTCTGTAGTGTACAACAGCAATATGGAAAGAGAAATATAGAATTGCAGTCAGGAATCCTAGTAGCCACCATCATCTGTACCAAGTGATTGAGGTTAATATCCCTAATGATGAATCATGGTTATTCATTGATATGATATGTTAAGTAGGATACTGTATGTCTGTGGTATTCTTTCCAAAATTCAATAATCCCAATGTATTTCTAGAAAAATGCTAGAAAAACTGAAATTGAGAGAAGTTGTACAATAAATTGTTCCAGATTTCTGTAAACTCCTCAATGTCATAGAAAACAGGATCTAGCCAAAATGCTGTCACAGACAGGAGGAAATCACAGACACATGATAACTAAATGTGACATGGATTGGAGTTTTGAATAGCATTGACAAAAGAATAATGATGAAAACCCTGGCAGATTTCAAATCAGCTGTACTTCAATGAATATTAATGCACCAACATTATTTTTAGTTTTTATACTTAGAAACCATTTCATGTAATATACTAATATTAGGGGAAACTATACTATGGTATATGAGAACTCTGCAATTGCAACATTTTGTAGATCTAAAAAAATTTCAAAGTTAGCAGTTTATTTTTAAAAGTTATTTTGACAATGCTATGAAAAGATGTGATATATTCCCCACCCCCTTTTTTTTGTATTTCACTTTGTTTTATTGTCATACTTGGGTTTGAACTCAAGGTCTTGAGTTTGATAGGCAAGCACACTACTGTGTCTCCAGAGCTTTTTGCTTCAGTTACTTTTTAGATAGGGTCTCTGTTTTTTGCCCACGCAGCCTCGAGATTTGATTTTCCTGTCTCTGCTTCCTAAGTAGTTGGCATTACAAACATTATTCACTACAACTGGCTATTTTTTTTCTTTAATTACGACTAAACAGAAAAAAAGTGTGTAAAATAAGTACTTTTGAACTATTTCTGAAGTAATGATCTTAAATGATTTCTAAACAAGATTTTGAGAAAAAAGTGAAACAAATTAATCTACCTTACAGAAGAGCAAATTGAACTTCAGGGAAGTTTTCCTTTTATGAACGTCAAATCCTCAATAGTGATTGTTGTTGTTGATACATCATGTTTGTGATCTGCACTTTATATTTTCCTACTTGTACCTTGGCATTTTAGGAGGCAGATTATTTTGAGGACAGAGAAGCTTTTCTCAATATTTGAAAAGCTGGAAAAAGAATGCTTGTGCTGTGCTCTGAACAATGATGTTTGTGTTTCTTGTTATTTTTCATTTCCCTTATGTATTTTCCTCTTTGGTATTTACTTATGTTGTTTTATAGCAACATTTTCCCTTTCAGTCCTTTTCATTGGAGTTTGAGGTTCACACATTGGTTGTATCTAGCTATATAAATGCAATTCTTTACAATATTATATTAAATATTTGCCTAATATTTGACTGTTGAAACCTATGAGAGGAGATGTTCTGATCCTTCACTATGGTAATCATTAATTTTGTATGATTTGATTACAATCATGTTAGTACATTGTTAATCATAAGGATAACGAAGGCTTGGTATGTCAGGAATTAATCTAGGAAAATGCATAGATAAATCTGCATTTAGTGTTTACTTAGATCGTTATTTTTCTGTCTCATATAGAAAGCTTATTTTCAGGGATTCATTTTAAAATGAAAAGAGAAGTAAACAAGGAGAGTCAATGAAAACTTCAGGAAGGTTACTGTGTGATGCACCTGAAGAAATTAACTGAATGATTTATGATTTATCCTGTAAGATATTCTATTATGAATAAAATACAAGGCAGATGCGGGTAGATTATTGTGCATAATGGAATATATGATTTTTTTTCTTATTTGATTTAGAATTATGAAGAAAAGTCATCTCTATGATTTTTAGGTATAGTTATAGTATGATGCTATATATATGTATACATGTCTCATATACCACTATATATAAAAATTTATGTCTCCAGAAATTTGATAAGAGATTAAAACTTCAGAAGTGCTCAAACATTTCAAAAGAAAATTCTTAATTTGAATAGTCTCAATTTTATTTAAGTAAGCGTCAGTTTAGAATTCCATGTTTGTTTTATAATATCTATCAAATTTTAAGTTAGGTCATGGCTCAGGTGGTATAGTGTTTGCCTAGCAAGCATGAGGCCCTGACTTCAAACCCCAGTATTGCCAAAAAGAGTACTATCTAGACATAGATATATCTTTTAGTTAAACACACCTGTTTAAGGTAAAGAAGTTTTGTTTCTTATGTCACTTTGTTTAACTTCTGGACAAAGAAGCAAAATCAATTAATGTATTGCTTCAATTTAAGTGATAATGTGATACATTAAGAGACATAGTTTCTCAGAGAAAGAATAGTATTAGTTTCCAGAAAGCTGGTATAACTAGAAATTAGAACATGTTAAGTTTTCCATTTGTAACAAAATGTATAACTAAGGGTAGTGAAGCTTCCTACTGGGGAGGTGGAGGCTGGAAGGTCTGGCGTTCAAGGTCTGCCTAAGGAAAGTTAGTCACTCCCTATCTCAAAAACAAAATACAAACTAAAGGGTTGGAGACTGGATTAAGGCTAGAGCTTTTGTCTAGCATTTGTGAGTCCCTGGGTTCTATTCCCAGTACCAAAACAAAACAGAAAATAAAATACTACCACCACCACCAAAAACAAAAAACAAAACAAAACAAAAAACCAAAAACTAAGGAGAAAAATATGCGTTCTTGTGGGTGGAGGTAGGAAAGAAAATAGATGTTCATGGATGCATGCAGTATTGTTTAGAAACTAACTTTTTCCTTATTCAACTTTTATCCTACTTCTTTTGTGTGCATGTGGTCCTCAGGTTTGAATTCAGGGTACTGGTGTGCTAAGCAGGAGCTTTTCCACTTGAACCACACTTCCAGCTCCTTTTGCTATGCTTAGTTTTGAGACAGGGTCTTGTTTTTTCCCAGGCAGCCTGGACCTTGATTCTCCTATCTTCTGCTTTCCAGTGTGCTGAGATGACAGGTGTGGGCCACTATGGCTTGATTTTCCTTTGAGATGGGGTCTTGTGAACTTTTTGGCTAGCTGGCCTCAAACTACTACCCTCCAGATTTCAGCCTTCCAAGCACCAAGGATCATAAGTTAGGGTCACTGTGCATAGGCTTTTATCCTATTTTTGAGATTGAAAGCAAGCTTCGTCTGACTGTATGCAAATTTAATGTCTTAAGTATTATAATTGCACTTGAAAACAGCAATATTATGATTTTACTTATGTAGGTATTTTCTCACTTGTAATCTTTGAAATTCTAAGATTGAAATATATATTATATAAATACATTAATATATATATGTATATATGATTGTAGTACTGGTATTTAAACTCAGGGCTTACAACTTGAGTCACTCCATCAGCCCTTTATTGTGATGCATTTTTTTTTCATTTTTCTTTTATTATTCATATGTGCATACAAGGCTTGGTTCATTTCTCCCCCCTGCCCCCACCCCCTCCCTTACCACCCACTCTGCCCCCTCCCTCTCCCCCCCCCTCAATACCCAACAGAAACTATTTTGCCCTTATTTCTAATTTTGTTGTAGAGAGAGTATAAGCAATAATAGGAAAGAACAAGGGTTTTTGCTGGTTGGTAATGCATTTTTTTTGAGATAAGGTCTCTGGAACTATTTGCCTGGTCTGGCTTTGGACTATGATCCTCCTTATCTCTGCCTCCTGAGTAGCTAGGATTACAGGTATGAGCCACCTGCACCCAGTTTACATCTATGTTACTTAAAGTGGTTGATATACTAGTCATTAAGCCTGATAGTTATATAATTATACTATCTGTCTTAATTTATTTAGTGCTACCATAACAGCAAATTGTAGAGTGAGCAATTCATAAGAAAAAAATGTGTTTCTCGTTGCCAGCCCAATGTCGAGGTGCTGGAATCTGGTGAGGAGTCATGCTCTGTGTCTTCCTAGGGTACAAGATGGAGGGACAAGAAAGGCAAGAAGAAGAGCAGAGATCTGGACTTGCAGCCTCAGGCCATTGCATAATCAGCACAGAATCATTCATGCTCATGATCTAGAACACCTTCTAACAAATATTGCTTTCATTACTGGATTTCCAACACATGCTGTTTTTTTTCTGCAACTTTTTTGAACTCAGGGCGTCAAGCTCACTAGGAAGTTGCTGTACCACTTCAGCCACTCCACTTTTTGATGAGCACTTTCAAACAATAGCACAAACTGTTATTCTGTATAAAAGTAGAGTAAAGATTCATGAATACTTGCATAAGATATACTATATCTTTTAAATAATTAATATTCAGTGTCTTAACTTTTTTTGTGGAATTAAGGAAAAGCATTCCATTTATGATGTAGAATTTCCATTCTAATTTATTTTACCATGTTGCTTCTCATAATTTAAAGGAGAAAAAGCTCATTTGTGATAGGGAAACAAAAGATATGATGATTTACTCAGGGAAATTACTAGTGGATGAAGGGAAATAAACTGTTGGCAATGTTTTTCATTAATAATTTGGGCTACTGTCTTCACCATACTTCATTTTCACAAGTATCCAATCAAACTAAATATTGTCAATAAAATAAATTGAAATGAAAATCATAATTGATCCTTTTGCTAAGAGACATGTCCTAATTTTTGAGATTTGAGGAGCACTAATATGTCACATACCTGACTTGTATCAAAGTTCTAAAGAAATGAAAAAGATGACCCAAATGGACCATGCGAGATTAAAATATGACCTTTACTACTCTTAATTCTCAAATACTTGAGACTGTGTTTTAGATATATAACAACTAAAGACTTTATAATACTGGATCCCATATTTGTAAGCAAGTATCTAACATTTTCACAGGCCCTGAGGAAGATAAACGAGGTTGGCTTAAGAAGAAGCAGGAGAACACTCAAAGCTGTGAATGTCTGATCCCTTATACTAAGGACGAAAGACACTTACTCTACTTTCAGTAGAAATGGAATAAGAGTGCAGGATTGTTCTGGAAAAACCTGCTTAATAAAATTCTTAGGAATTAGAGATAATTGTCATTTTTTAAGTCTTTAGGTCTATTTTTCTATGTTAAGACATCATGTTTCATTTACTAAATAAATTGGCATATTGCAGGTGAATTAATTTCTCCAGTATTGACAATACAAGGTATAGCATGTAGAGTTCCTATAAATCTTTTTGTGCTTTCATAATCCTAATAAGAATTATGAGAATTTCAAATATAGCATTGCTCTTGTCTTTATATATTTATCTTATACAATGATCTTCAAAAAACCATTGCTTTAGCTGGGCACTGGTGGCTCATGTCTGTAATCCTAGCCACTCAGGAGGCAAGATCAGGAGGATTGTGGTTCGAAGCCAGCCTAAGCTAGTAGTTTGTGAGACTGTATCTCAAGAAAACACTATAAAAAACAAAAAAAAGTGGCTGAAGGTGTAGGCCCTGAGTCAAAGCATCTCCTTCCCCCTCAAAAAATTCATTGCTTCAAAATTCAGTGAATTCGAGTTTGCAAATATGTGTATTAAGAAAAATTCAGAAATATCTGCTATTGTTTGAAATCTGATTGATTTAAGTAGAAATAGATTTAAATAGATAATTCTTTCTATTCTTCTCTGTTATTCACTATTTCACTATAGTACTAGAAAATAATGTAAAATACCATACTCTGCATTCTCAGAAATTTTCATTTGAAGTGCTTAGGGAGACAGGGTAAATAACAAAAATTATATAATAGTCTTCCAAATGCATTCTTTAAAAATATTCATGGTATTAAATAGTAAAGATATGCAATAACATTGAATAAATCAACCAAAAGTGGAAATGAACATATAAATATAGATACACACTTCAAAACTAATCTGTATTACCAATATCAAAGTTATGACTATGACTTTCCTAAGAATGAGTAAATATGTATTCATATTTTCAAGTGAGTTTTCAGAAGTTGAATGTTAGATTGCAGGCAACATTTTAAGGTTTTAGTTTTTTGGTCAGTTTTCCCCACAAGAAGTGTGCCATTTTTTCCCACAGTAGAGCATAAGAAAAGTAGTTTGGAGAACAGGGTTCTACTCTTACTTGGAGATATCATTCTTTTAAAATCTCATTTTGTTATTATAAAGCTGTGTCATAACTTACTTATAACTCCACATATAGTATCTCTATGATAAGTATTTCATTCTCTTTTATAGTAAGGGGTGATTTATTAGTAAAGAAGAACTATACCTCTAGGGGTGAGTCAGGCAGTTTAGGTAATGATTGGCTACATTGAAGCTTTCAGTCCTTTGGGTTTTATTCAATAGAGTGAGGTTACTAGGTTCTCCCCAAATAGTCTGGCCACTGTACAGAGGCTGCCCAGGTATGGGAATGATTGTGCCTGCATATTTGATTCTTACTGCCCTTTCTGGTTTAATCTTGATATGGGAGTGCATTTCATAAGGACATAGGACCATACTCTTAGTTACTGGTCCAGGATGCAGGTCGTCTGGGTGTTTTAGAGTGGCATGTCGTAGCCTGGGACATTTTCTCTTCAGGCCTACCTATTTGGCTATCAGAACATTTCACCTTAAGATATTATGACCCTGAATTGTTTTGTGGGTATGCACACTGCTATAAGAGGTGATGGGGTACTCAGGGTCTGGATTCTTGCTTTATATCAAGACACAGGACATTTGATTAAAGCCAGGTGCTGCAGGAGGGCTCAGACAGAGACTGAGAGGGCAAGCTTTTGGGAAGCAAGTTTATTAAGCAAGCCGGCAGTGACTCAGTGAACTCATATTCAAAGGCTGAGCACTGAGAACTAAGGGGGTTTTCCTTATATACCTTTTAAAGCAGGTTACAGAAATGGGGGGGGGACCAGCTTGTCCCATACGCAATCACATGTTATTTCATTGGTTGTTTTAACCTCTGGGGCAAGATGACCCTTCTCTGGTCTCCAGGTAACATTCCCCAACTCCAGTTTTCCTTTGTTTTACACTAGCACTCATTGATTTCTCTTCCCTCTCCCTGCCTTCCTGCCACATTCTTCCCTTTGATGCTGGGACCCACTTCTGGGTGAAAGAGAATCATCTTGATAAAGACTGCAGTACCTAGGGATAAGATAAGCTCTTAAGAGAAGAAATGTTGTTCCTATTAAGGTCTTCAACCCACTTAGGGTTGAAAACCAGCCCCCAATAGGTCATTGGGACTTTATCCCTTCCAGGGCTGCACAGGGACATGGGCAAGTTTTTTTTTTTTTTTTTTTTTGTCTTTTTGGTAATCTCCTTCATTACCTTTTCCTCATGATCAATCTGTAAACAGCAGTTACTCAGATTGAGATTATTCCAGGTTATTGTAGCCAGTGGGTGAGGTTGGGGCTCTGTGTGACTGGGAGCCCCCACCGTTGAGTCTCCTGAGCAGTGTCATTGTAATACCTTTGCCCAAGCAGAACAAGTCCCCTACCAGGGTGGAGAATTGGCCTTTTGAATGGGAGATGTAGTAACTCCTAATAATAGAGGTTTTCAGGAGCCAAATGCTCTCCCCATTCCTGGGGGAGTGGTTTCATTAAAGGGCTCTTATGGGTTTAGATCTTTTTCCTCCCATGGTCAATGGTCTCTCATATTTGTTCCTCCACAAACATAATATGAAGTTACATTCAGAGTTTGTGCTCTGGACTCAGCTAGTGAGAGGAATAGGTTTTTGGTTGTAACTGAGATGGGAAACTCACTTTGTATCTCCTCGTAAAAGGAGTGAAAGGTTTGCTTTGAGGAGCTCTCATGAATGATCATGGTGAGTTGAAAATGCAGCAAAGTACCAGGATCTGTTTCTTTTGTATAGATTAAAATGTCAAACTTTTTCCTGACTTCTCAGCCTGTTTCATTGAGTGAAGTTTATAGGGTTAAAAGGCACCAATGGTGCAGTTGGGGGTTGCTTTACTTTTTATAAGTGAGTGGCAGTTCCAGGTGAGGTATGGACCTCCTCTTTTAGCCCAGTTCCCTACCTTTCAGAACCCTAATAAGGGCAGTAGAGTTGTTCATAGTACACACAACCAGATGTTCCACTGTCATCTTTTGGACACACATACTTGTCATTTAACCTGTAGGTCCTTTTCTAGGCTAGCACCCCACAGTTGCCCTAAAGCCTGGTGTTTTAGGCTACTGTGGCACACACATCAAAGTTTATGGACACAGGTTTGATGAAGTCATTAATCTGGGTGAGGTTAACACTACTGGTGAAGTTTTGGGCCTCTAGCCATTGCTCTCAAGGGCAATAGATGGGGTTAAGACAGATATACTGACCATAATGAAAGCACACTGAGTAGGTGGTATGACTGTGGGTGCATGACCCAGCAATGGTGCCTGCATAAGAATAATAATAAGTATGGAAACCAGAGTTTTGTTAACAGCTTTCCCTGCTTGGGTAGTGTGCATACATGAGTCACAGTCCAAAGCCTGGGGGTTCCCAGGTAGAGAGCTGACCTGGGACCAAGATTAGCAAGAAGAATACACAGAACGGACTTATCCTCAAAGGTGGAATGGGAAACTCCTCAAGCTTCAGCCATGTGTACACTAGTCAGCTTCTGGAGTGACTAGAGCAGGGCTGATGTCTTGTTCATAGTTTCCTATTGTCTCCTGGGAAGCAGGGTCCTGTTGGGGGAGGGAGCTAATATTTTGAAGGTGATCTTGTATGGTGAGACTAGGTCAGGGATGCACTCCCATTTGAGGGAAGCTGACTTCACTTGGCTGTGGTGGATCCAGGAACAGTCTCTTCTACCTTAACTGCTGTGGGGGTAGACAAAACATCAAAAGGCCCCTCCAGTGGGGCTTTATGGTTGAACATTCCATTTCTTTACCCAAACAGCATCCCCTGGTTATAAGGACCTGGTTTATATGTGTGGGAGTTGTTAGGCTAAATAAGGAGTCTCTCTCTTACTCAGTCATTGATTTTTGAGAAGGAGTCAACCCAAGGGTCTGTATCTGTTGTCTCAGGGTAAGGTCACCTATTTCCTTAAGGCCCCCTTACAGGCTCTTGACTATAGGAGATAGATCCCCAAAAGAGGAGAGACCCATCTGTTTGTAGGGACTCAACCTAATCCTGAGCAAGGCTATGGGAAGTAATTGATCCCATTGTAGACGGGTCTCCTGGCATAGTTTTCCCAATTGTAATTTTTAGAGTCCTGTTTATGTTTTTCCTGAATTCTGGGGCTTGTAGGCCATGTGTAACATTTAAGTTATTTTTAATCTCTTAGCCATTAACTGTACCACCTCAACAGCAAAGACCAGCCCATTGCCTTACCTAACAGACACAGGTATTCCATATTGAGGAATGATTTTCTTTAATGTGAACCTGGCTACTTTTGGGTCTTTCTTAGTCCAAGTGGGGAAGCCTTTTATCCATCCTGAGAAGGAGTAGACAAACACTAGCAAATATCGGGGATTGTTTCTGGCACACAGATTGTATCTTTCACATACTGTCTTACTTATGCTGGAGAGCTTGGGGACATAAAAACACTGGGCCAATGTGGTCTCAGGTGCGGTTTGCCCTGAGTGAGTTCCTTCAGGGAACTGCTTGACAAATGTGGGAGCCAGTGACTCAGGTATCGCAATGCAGCCATCAATAAACTTCCACCACCTGTCCAGTAGAAAATTTCCTCCTTTAGTCCTAAACCAAGCCTGTTCTTTTGAAGCTTACTGTGGGCTTCATTTAGATAAGGGGCATGGTAACAAGGCATCTGCCAGTGAGGCTGAGGTTTGTCCTCCTGTGAGTGCTGCTCTCTTGGCTTTCCTATCAGCCTTTGAATTTCCCCAAGCACCTGGTGTCTCCCCCTTCTGGTGCCCTCAGCAGTGCACGACTGTTACTCTCTTAGGGGCCCATACAGCTTTTAGTAATTTTAGAATTTTTTGTCCTTATTTAACACTTTTTATCTGAGTTAGAAGTCCTGACTGGCAGTGGTCATGTTTTTAATGACAGCATCCAGAGTCACTGCTGCATATTCAGTAAAATGTGTGTCTTTTCAGACAAAGCTGTTGCCATCCATGAAACACTTAATATCTGGATGAATAATGGGCTGGTTGGTCAAGCCTGGCTGGCTGGGGAACACCTCATCCATAATCTCTAAACAGGCATGCTCCAATGGGCCTGAATTAACCTGTAATAGGGCGGCTGGGTTTAGAGTCTTAACAACCTCTAGCTGGACATGCAAGTTTTTACATAACATGCTTTAATATTTGACCATGCAGGAGTTTGTTAACCAATAATTTTCTTTATATTCCATGAGAGTCAAAACAGAGTGGGGAACTCAGACTGTGAGTTTTGTCTCAAAGTAAATTTGTCTGCTTTAGCTGCCAAGATGGCAGTAGCCACTAGGGCACATGGGTAGGTTGGCCGACCGGGGAAATTGCATCAACTTGCTTTGATAAATAGGCCACCGGGCAGTGCCAGGAACCTAGAAGCTGGGTCAAGACTCCTACAGCTCCCATTCTCTCATGCACATATAGGAAGCAGGGCTTTATCATATCTGTCAGGCCAAGAGCAGGGGCATTTGTGAGTGCCCTCTTAATTTTTTTTAAAGGCCTTTTTTGTTTGTTTGTTTCTCTCCCTATGCCATGGGCTCCTGATATCCCCCTTTTTTGGCTTCATAAAGGGATTTTGCCAAGAGAGAGTTATTGGGGACCCAGATCAGGCAGAAACTTGCAGCTCCTAGAAATTTTTTAGTCTGTATAGTGGAACATAGAGGGGAAGGGGACTCCCCAGGGCCCCCCATTAATTTGTATTTTTCTGGCTTTTTACATTTTTTCCTGTACTAGGAAGCTGCTGCTGTCCTGTCTCCCATAGCCTTATATCCTTTCTCTAGGTGGGGCTCAGTCAAATGGGCCAACTGAGGACTGCATCCTGCCAGCAGTCAATATAAGGAATCATCTTGGTGTTTCAGGCTCCCTTATTACCTCTTCAAAAAACTACTGACTATGATCTTAACTAACAACCCCTCCAAGGGCAATCCTACACCAAAAGCAGGCCAGTTTATTTCACAGAATGTCCAAAGCTTGTAAGGAGTCACTTTGACCCCATAATCTCCATTAAATCCCCTCTTTAAGTTCTAGGAGGGTGTTTTTACTTTGACCTCCTCCTGTTTGCCAATGTCTAGATAGAGACAAAGATAGAAGAGATGAGGGCTGTGGAAAGGAGGTAAGTGATCCTGCTCTCTGGCACACAGGGGAAAACAAATAACACCATTCACTTTGGTTGTCTCCGGTCACTTCCCTTGCAGGGATTTAGGCATCTCTTGAACATAGTGAGTCCATATAAGCCCTGGACCAGATGCTCTGTTAGGGCTCACCTTAGACCATATTAGTTCACCACAGAACCATTGATCAGGACTCCATATTCACTTTGTAACCAAGATGTGTCTCAGGTTCACACTTCCACACAGCACAGTACTTTGGCCCTACTCTCTGAGCCTGAAAGACATGGTTTCAAGCCCCCAAAGGGTGGTTGCTAGTGTGCCTTTGGAGAGTTGATCAGACTCCCCTTCTGCCTCCTGAAGCAGACCTGAATTTGAACCCAGGTTCTTACCAGTCTGATGAGTGAGGCTTCCAGGTTGGTTCCTGAGCCTTTCCATGTTCCTTTGTGCAATTGGAACTTGCCTCCTCTGCTCACTGGGAGAAAGGATCCCTCCCCTGGATCAACACAATCTGGTGGCACCTGACCAGGGCCACCAATGGGCTGGGGACATTAAGCCTCTGACAAGGAGGTGAAAACACTACCCTCCAACTCCCAGACAAACCCCCAAAAATGTTGCGGAAAGGCTCAGACAGAAACTGAGAGGGCACCAAAGCTTTCAGGAAGCAAGTGTATTAAGCAAGTTGGCAGTGACTCAGTGGACTCAAGTCCAAAGCCTGAGCACCAAGAGCAAAGGGGGCTGTCCTTTTATACCACTTAGAGAAGGTTACAGAAATGGGGGGGGGCATAAAGCTCATAAAGTTTGTCCCATACATAATCACATGTTATTTCATTGGCTGTTTTAACCTCTGGGGACTGGTGACTCTTCTCTGGTCTCCAGGTAACATTCCCCAACTCCAGTTTTCCTTTGTTTTACTATAGCACTCATTAATCTCTCTTCCCCCTCCTTGCATTTCTGCCACATGGGCAGAAACTGCTGCTAGAATATGGACTTGCCATTGTTGGACCAGGAGGACTGTAGTTGTCAATATGATGGTTGAAGCAGCCATTGTATCTAAGGGTTAATAGGTATTCTGTAGCCTGAAGTCCATTTTTAAATTTACTTCTGCCTGTCCTATATGTGATGTCTCAAAACATTGCTCAGATTATATTGTTAGGAGTTGTACTTGCCTTTAGCAGATCTGACTCACCACATCAGAATGTTATAGATAGTTTTGAGGCAGTCTAGAATTAGGGAAAGTTTGGGACTGAGACCCCTCTCTGACACACCTTAAGAGCTGCATTATAATTACAATAAATTAGAAAGAATAGGAATTTCCTTTCTCATGGGGAGAACCTGAGAATTAATATACAGGAGTCCACCCTGCTAAATCTGGCTCAAATGTCAAGGGAGTCTGGTAATGGCATGACCAGATCCTCCCCCTGGCTCTAAGGTCATTGGAGCTAAGTAATAAAACACCCTCACCTGGCTCAGGAACTACCCATTCCCTTCCCCACTTATTGATTATTGGATGGAAATTGCCTCCCTTCCCATAGGTTATCATAGGTTTTAAAAGCACATAAAGAGCAGAAACATGCTCTCTCAGCCAGCAGACTCCACCTGGGCCCCACCATCCTTCCCTTTGCATTTTCCTTTCCTAACTTCTAATAAACTCCTTTTACACCCAAGTGTCCTGCCATGGACTCTTCCCTTTGGGATACAAAGAATTTGGAAGTCTTCTGATCATAGAATGCCTGGGTGCTGTTAACAGTTTGGTGAGTTCAAGACAATTCCATGAATCTTGGGTACAATGTCTAAGATTAAGGTTTTGCCTCAGGAGCAGCAAAAGAACCACAAGAGGAGAAAGATAGTAAAGAATGATTTGTTAGGAAAGTGGAACTATGTTTGAGAAGTGAGGTGTGCAGTTCAGGTAGTTTTAAGCATCCTGCTTTATTCTTTGGCCTTCTCTGTTGCAAGGATCTTGTGCTGCACCTGTCTTCAGAACCATACTTCTGGTCGATCCCCAGACTGACAATAGCAATAATCATAACTTTCCAAGCTATCAATTTCTGGCAAAATACCTTTTAGCAGGAACAAATTTGTTTTAGCTTATTCTGTTATTAACTCTGAGTATCTCTGATATCAGTAAGACTGTCCATTCTCAATCTCTCTCTCTCTCTCTCTGTCTCTCTCTCTCTGCCTCTCTGTCTCTTTCTCTCCATCTTTCCCTTTCTCTCTCTGCATAGTTTTATAGTACCTTCTGATGTAATGCATACAATGTACTACACACCATGTATTATTCAAAGCATGATAAACCTATCTCTGAAAAGATTTATCATTTCTATATGATAAAAGCACTCAAAAATCTTCTTGTGCATTATCTATGGTCACCATAACATGCCATAAACCAGAACTTCTTGATTGAACATAACTGGCAAATATGAAGAGCACATACCTTTTAGAAGACTTTTAAAATTTGCAATGCTGGCATTGAAGCCAAGGCCTTGTATATCCTAATCAAGAACCCTAGCAATCACCCACCAACTCCCCTACCCCAGTCCTCGAATGGGCCCTTTCTTTTCTCTTTTCGGTAATACTGAGGTCTGAACTCAGTTCCTCATGTTTGCTAGGCATGCACTCTACCTCTTGAGTCACATCCCTAGCCCTTTTTGTGTTAGTTATGTTTCAGTAGGGTCTGACATTTTTTGCCTGTGGTCAAACTCAGAGAAAAACTCTCCTATCTACAGCCTTCTGCTTAAAAGCTGTGATGACAGGTGTGTGCTACCACTCCCAGCAAACAAGCCTTTCTTAATAGTTAGAGACACTATTTCATATTCCCTTTTATAAACTTCTACACAATTATTTCATATCTCATGTCTATTCTCAATTTCTTATACCTCCTCTCTTCCATATGTACTCTCAGCTATTATTTTCCCTAATTCACTGAGAAAAAAAATGGGCAGTATTAGGGCTTGAAATGAGGACCTTGTGCTTGCTAAGTAGATGCTCTACCATTTGAGACATGCCCCCAAACCTTTTTGCTTTAGTTATTTTTGAGATAGGGTCTTACATTTATGGCTTGGCTGGTCTGGACCACAATCTCTTATTTATGCTTTCTCCATATCTGAGATAACTGGTTATCAGTTATTGGTTGACATGGGGTCTCATAAAATCTTTTTTGCCCAGGCTGGCTTTGAATTGTTTTTCTCCCAATCTCTGCCTCTCAATTAGCTGGGATTACATGCATTAGAAATCATGCCTGGAATCTAATCATTGAAAAATTTGTAAAACTCTGAAAGACCTCATTCATACTCCCATGTTCTTAGCTGTTAGTCTGCTGATATCATAATAATGTGTGATATTAATAAACTATCTGATTATTTAATCTTAGGTCCTTTATATGTAAACTAGATCTGATTGCCACTTTCTTTTGCAAAGCAATAGTCCATCAATTATCTCATCAATTTTTCTTCCCTATTACTATTAAATAATTTCCATCACCATGGTGTATTACAATATCTTAGAATTTTTTTGCTTATTTTGCTCCCAAAGCCACTACAGATACTTTTTTGAATGCTCTCTAATCTACTTTATAATTTCTATCTCTTCTCAAAATATCCAGTTTTCATATAGATTATCACCCATATCAGTCAGGGTTTATTTATTTATTCATGCTGGAGATTGAACCCGGGGCCTTACATAATCTTAAGTGTGCACTCTACCACTGAGCTATCACCCCAGACTTACTCATGATTTTTATCCTTTTACTCCAACCAAAAAATGCATCTGTTAAGCTTAATATTGAATTCTATGTTGCTAAAAATCAGTTCTTAGTCTTTATCTTATAGAAAACACATATTTTTTCCAGTGGATTTCTCATTTTTTTTTTATGTATCTTTTCTCACGGATTACCAGGCACTACATATTCTCAATTTTCTTCCTGGATAACTAGATATTCCCTTTCTATGCTCTGCTCATCTTATGTTTCTCCCCATTCTCTAAATATTAATATTTTGCATAATTCAATTTTTAGACTACTCACTTCACTCATTCTAACCAGCTATAGGCTAAGGATACCAAACAAGTAACCAGTATTCTCAATTCATACATTTCACTGACAACTTAATAAAATTTGTGTGATTAACCAGCATGTCCATAAAATTAATATGGATAAAAACAATTTTGACATTATTATCTGAAATCTTCATCTAATTAAAAGGTAACTTCATGTTACTAGGAGCTGCAGGTAAAAAATTTAAAGTTATCTCTGACTCATCTTTTTTTTATCTCCCAAAAGCTCTATTTCATCATTAAATTCTGACTTCATTTGTCTCTGTCTGTCTGTCTTCTCTCTGCCTGTCTGTCTGTCGCTGCTTTCCAGCCACCAAGAACAGAATGGCTTCCTCCATCATACACTCCTGCCATGAGGTACTGCCTTGACAAAGGTCCAAAAGCCACAAATAGAAACCTCTGAAATTATAAGCCAAAAATAAGCCCTTCTTTCTTATAAGTTGATTATCTCAGATATTTTGTCATAGTATAACAGTTGGCTAACATATTGACAGAAATAAATAATTCTATAAGTAAACAAATGAATAAATAAAAGATAAGAGACAAATTGCTCATGCAGAAGAATTCCAAATGATTTATATAGATTGTCCATCATCAAGGAGGCACACCAACAGTGCCCAGTTCTCAAGTGTGGAGTGCATGTACTGACTTTCTTTGAGTTCAGGTGGAAAAAGGTGGAAGAATAACTTTGCACTGGAAAAACCTGACAAAAGACACTTGAGATAGGACATCAATAGGTCAATATTAATGATTATTAATCATGTTGATTGAATATTTCCTTTCTACAATGTGATAGAAATACATTTCCCCTGTGAGGCCTTCATCGCTGAAAAATATAATCTCAGTTTAACATGAGAAAAACATCAAATAAATTTCAATAGGTATTCATTCTACAGAAGACCTGATCAATGGTCCTCAAAATACTCAACATCATAAAAAATATCTGAGAAACTGAAACACATAACCAGATACTAAAGAGACATAGAAATTAAATTTATCTGTTATTCTGCATGGACTCCTAAAAAGGAAAAGACGTTAGACAGAAACTAAGGAAATATGAATAATATTTAAACTTTAATTAAACATAATATATAAATACTTGTTTAATAATTGTTGTAAGTGGACTCTAATAATGTAAGAGGTTAATATGAGTAGAAAGTATGTGGTAGGTACATAGAAACCCTTTGTAATATCTTCACAGTTTTTCTCCAAATCTAAAATTCTTCTAAACAAAATCGATGTCTTTAAAATTGCCCACAAAGTTTTCCATGACATTAAGCTAATAACATCTTCTTATTAGCATCTGGTCTTTTCTCACTCTATCCCATCCAGAAGGCCTCCACACCTGGTTCCCAAAGACCAGTATATCTGCTCCCACCTCAGGGAGCACCCACTGTGATTTCTCCCTGAACCTGTTATCTGTTTAGCTCAGCTCTGTAGTACTTTAGGGCTCTGTCAAAAAAAAAAAAAAAAGAATTCCTCATAAAAGAAATCTTCCCAGATTATTATATATAAAATAAATGTATTTATATTTATTTCCATCCTGGAAATACCTCTCATTCTTGCTCGGTTTTACTACCTCCATGGAATTTGTCAGCACTTGACATACTATACACTTATTCAAGGTCTGTTTCTTTTTGCTAGCTTATAAGCAACATGTGTGGAGGAAATGACTTCTTTATTTGCTACTCTATGTATGCATAGAGTTTAAAAAGTATTTGGTCTATGGTTGACATTCAAAAAGTGAATGAATGAAGCATGCAGTGGGCTGACAAATGTGAAGAGAATTTATAAATACATGTTAGTGTAATGTCTAATAGTTACATAGAAACAGTGCCTTACAGCAAGACTTTTAATGCTAATTTTCTCCTTGATCATCCTTGATTTTCATGGATATTGCAGAGTTGAAGTTTACATCTTATTTCTGTGCACTTCTTTATAACACTTCCATCATGACAGCTGCATAGAGACAATGCTGTTTGCAGCACCATATGTATCACAGTCTGGAATATATAATGCTTAAACCTGTGACTGAACTGGAATATGTAATTTAGCAATGTAGTAAAAAACATGTGTGAGCTTGGCATTAAAAATGACAATAAAATATTATTGTCAAGCAGACTTTTAGAATACCTCTCAGAGACTTCTTGAGTGCATGCTAGAAAGGAAATATTTTACTAATAGCCAGTTCATGAATTTACCACACACAAAAAATGACAATTGAGTTCATAGTTGCATCCCAATTTGGATGCAATATAAAAAAACGTGGAGGATATGAGATATGAGGAATAAAATAATATGATACCTACTGAGTATGAGTATTCAAATCCATTTTAAACATAAAATGAGCCTATAAAAATCCATTTTAATTTTCTTCCAACTGTATGTAGCTGGAGAAAAGCTGTGTTGAAGATTCAGTATGTTGAAATTAGTTATGGCACAGAATAAGATGTAAAACAAGTAATCTGAAAACAGTCATAATAGAGATGTAGCTTTAAGCAATGGAAAATACATATGTCTGTGTGTGTTTTAAGTATTGTAAGTAAAACTGATTCCTTGCAGCTAAGATATTCACAGTCCAAAGACAAAACTCTCACAATTTTGAGCAACTAATGTATTTAGATATGCATCACAACCATCTGATATTTCTAGACTTATGTATTTGACATTAATATATTTTAGTGCATGAAGCTTTAGCAGAGATCCAAACTTTGAGTTAACAAATTATTTGAATAATAAATTATTTCAGATCTAAAAATTTATTAAGCTTTGGTTATAAAATAATAAATTTATCATTGGGTAAATGTTAATATTATTCAAGAAATGTTAATGGAATGTCTTAAATAATTTTTATTAGGTATCTGTTTTACTAACGGAAATCTCTCATACCCTCAGTTTGGAGAATTGTGGAGAAGGTAAATGTCAAAATTTTTAAAGTATTGTAACACTATTTTTATATACTTATAAATGGAGAACAATAAGTATAGTTCCACATAATACAGTTAAAAAGTAGAGGTCTCTGGAAGCTTCTCCTGAAAGTAGACTTAGAGATACCATCAAAAATGGAGGGAATTTGATTTAACCCAGCAGTGTAAATGACTGAAACCTTAATAGACCTCCATTAGGTTATATTTGGTTCTCTGGAGAACCCTAATACATGTTTCTAATTCAGCTCTATTGTTTTTGTCTCTCTCCTTAAATGATGCAATGACTAAATGCAGTCATTTATGATGTGCAGATACTGTATTTTTCCAACTTCTTTCCTTTTGTTTTTTCTTGACTTTGTATAAGGTGCCTGTAGGCACTTTTTAAAGTTGAATGTGTTTAATATTTGTGGCTTTTAAGAAATTCTCTATAAAATGCAGCAGAAATCAATGGAATACAATAGGATTAGGTGAAGAGTAACAGAAGTATAATACCTTTATAAGTCATGTGTGTGTGTTTGTGAGAAAGAGAGACAGAGAGAGAGAGACATGCAATGGTTTTACATTTTTGTGGAGATGGTTAAGGAGTCCTTGAAGGAATGGGCTTAATTTTAGAAGCTTTCTCATGTCAATTAAAAAGAAAGATATTATCATTACTCAATGTTTGTGATTTTTTCCTCTTCTAAAATAATTAATTTTGTTTCTATCAAAGTTCCTTGAAATTATGACTGTAGTTCTAAATAATTTCTGGTAAGCATATAGAGTTCAGAAAAATGAAGACATGGGTTAGAGTTTACAGCACCAGGACATAAAAATGTTGCTTATAGACATCATGTACAAAGTCACAAGTAATGAAGCAATTTCTCCCATTAAAGACCCAACTAATTTTCCACACCTAATGAAAATTATATTTAAAGAAGGGATCTCTTTTAAAAGTAGAATTTTTTCAAACAAAACAAAAATGACTGGTGAAAGTTCCTACATACTTTTTTTTTAATCTTTAATTTTTAGGAAGATTACATGAAATTTCTTATAGTACAATTTTAAAAAGGCATTTTTTACATACAAATTTGTAACACACAAATGTTTTCTAAAACAAAGAAAAGAAGAAATTTTTTTTTTTATTTTGCTACACTGCAGTTCCTGAGCTCTGCCATTTGTGTGTGTGTCTGCTCAGTTGTCTTGGCCTTAAATCAAGAACCCTATTACTGTAAACCATGTACCTGGAGGCTTGTTGCAATGGAAAACTTCAGTTTTACAAAGCCAAGCATCTTTCCCTTTTTTAATAATTAATTTTTATTGAAGCTAAAATAGGAGAGGAAAAATAATTTTTCTGCTATTATTTCCCAGCATATACAGTTCAACTCCTTAAAGGTTATGTGGAAATCATTGGATAAGATATGTAGATCAGGCCAGAGTTGCACATCAATAACTGTCTAAAAGAATAAGATCTAAATGTGAGATGGTCAACCTTTGGGCCATTTGATTTTTTCCAGGTTCTTTAGCTTCAGGAAAAAAATGAAGAAATTCTCCTTGCCAAGAGTTTATTAGTAGAATGAGATAAAGGAAAAGCAACTGGAGTTGATGCTACATGTATCTGTTCAAATGTCTCACACTTGAGTCCCACACATTCTCCTGAGCCAAATTACTTTTTCATTTTCTTTTTTGAGGGGCAGAATTTGGCCCAGGGCCCTGGAGCAGTTCATGCCCTGGTAAGTCAGAAAGCATAAGCAAACACATAGGAGGGTCTGATTGTTTGAGAAGTTAAGAAAGCTCTGGCTTTTGTCAGGTTAAAATTACTGTTTTGTGAGAATTTCAAAGCAGGCACCATAACACCTACTGAAATAAAAGGAATCGGCCAAGTGCAAAGATAAGTTGACCTATACTTCTGAATTTCACAAAGAATTTGATCAAAGCAGGGTAGGAAGACGATGACTAGGGAATTATACTTTCAGCTTCCAAAGTCATAGATTCCAGACCAACTATTGTAATATCAGTTATATATTCTTTACAATGACGTTAGTTCTCAAGATTTTTTTCCTATTTTGTTTTCTCTTTATGAATGGAATCAGCCTTTGGAATGTCAACAAATTCTAAAAGCTTGTGTTTCATGTTTATGAAACAGGAAACAGGCTTCATTTCGTCTATAAAACTGTTCAATGTTAGTTAGGCCAATGTAGTTTCCATTCTTTTTTTTTTTTTTTTTTTTTTTTTTTAGCTGCTATTACCTTTTATTGAGTACCCACAATGTGCTAGGCACTGTGCTAGATACTTTACATACATAATCTCATTTAATTTAATCCTCACAACAACCCTGTGAGGTAGGTATTTGCCCCATTTTACAAATGGAGAAATTGAGGCACAAAAGATTAAACATCTTACCAAAGTTTGCATAGCCAGTTATATGTTGGAGCAAAAATTTAATACAAGTATGCCTCCACTTCTTATACTAGACCAATCTTTTCAAAGGGGAATTTTTCTTACATTCTTTTGAAGCCATTCCACAACATGCTGCCCTGTTTTTCAGAAGCCCTCACTATGTTTCTGCTGCCCCAAAACAGTGGAGCCAGAGAATGGTCAGTGTCAAGTGAACAATGTAAGAAATGGTAGAATTCTGTAAAGTACCAAAGAGCCCTCTAGAGCCTTCATGAAAGTAGCTGCGGGAGAAAAGGAAGAGGTGTCTCAGCAGCACTGCTTCCCAGCAGCCCTTTCCTCTCTCCAGGGCAAGGGGGTGGGATAGCCAGGCCAGCTGACCAAGAGCCCCCTCCAGCTCCTCCAGGGCAAGCCCAGCATCTTTCCTACAGCTACTCTGCCTTCCACTTTATCTTCTTCCTTCCTTCACTCTACATCATGGTTACTCTTACCAACTGGTTCAGGTAGGATGGAGGTAGACCTGATACAGTCCCCCTGAAAACCTAATTATTTTATTGGCCCTCTAGAATAGAACTTTTGCTCAAACATGGAGAACAGTCCAGAAAGAGATGAAGTCATAAAACCTAAGTTGGTTTCCTAGGGTAGAAAAGAAAGCCATTTGCTATAAATAGAAATTGTTTTTTTAAATGTTTTTGCAAATGTATTTCTATGTTCCTTTGGATAGAAGGCCCCCCATGTAGGTTCCTTGCTAACACCCGGGCCTGTACCCAACTTTATGCAACTGTATTGGAAGAGTCCTAGATTCCTCTTACAGCTTTTAATAATAGTTCTTTTAGGGTAAAGTTTGTTCTGTGAAGAAACTCAAAATAAGATTTCTGTATAAGTGCCATGCACTAATGGATTGTGCTACTGGAGCATGCTTTAATTTTTTTTATTATTAATATTATTTCTGGTACTGATGTTTGAACTCATGGCTTAACACTTGCAAGACAGGTGCTGTACCACTTGAGCCAGTCCATCAGCTCAAAGAGGCAGTGAGGAAGGGTGGGAAGAGCAAAAGCCTACAGCACCCAGTGTTCCCAGATGGTCTCCCATCCAAGTACTTATCAGGCCTTACCCTTCTTAGCTTCCAAGATCAGAAGAAATCAGGCACTTTCAGGGTGGCATGGTGCAAGTACTGTGTGCACATGAGTGAAAAAGGAAAATGGATAGCAGTTGAAACTATTTCTCAAAGGGGAAGTGGAAATAAAGGAAAATGATGAAGGAGGTGAACTGACCATGCTATACTGTAAGAACCTTTGCAAATACCATAATATATCCCTAACTAGCACAATAAAATGAAAGAAAGAAATAGGGAAAGAAAGAAAAGAAAGAAGGAAAGAAAGAAAGAAAAGAAAGGAAGGAAGGAAGGAAGAAAGAAAAGAAAGAAAGGAATTTCTGACTTGTTCAGGTGCTAACTTATGGGCCCCGTGTGGTGTCTCATGTCTGTGATCCCGGCTGCTCAGAAGACAAATGTCAGGAGAATTGCAGTTATGTTGCCAAGTCCTGGGCAAAAATTTTACAAGACCATATCAAAACAAAACGGGCCAGATGTGATGGCAAATGACTGGAATCCTAGCTACACAGGAGATATAGGTAGGAGGATCATGGTCCCAGACCAACCCTGGGCAAGCACATGAAAGTCTTTTAGAAAAATAACTAAAACTAAAAGAGGTGGGGGCATGACCCAATTGGTAGAGAGTCTGATTTGCATGCATGAAGAACTGAGTTAAAACTCTAGTACCAGCAGAGAGAGGGAGGGATGGTAGAGGAGAGAGAGAGAGAGAGAGAGAGAGACAGAAATGACCTCAACTTAGAGACTCACATCAAATAATTACAAGTATGGGTAGAGAAGCAAGCAGGATTTGTAATTTTAAGAAATGTCACTTTCCAGATAGCTTTTATGTTTTATTCCTCTCTCTTCTCTTCTTCTGTTCCCATCATCAGAACCAGTTGGAGATTTATAAAACACGAACACTTGCCCACCAACAGAAGTCCTCAGCCCTGCCTGCCATCCACAATAAAAATCCCATTCCAGTCTCCTTTTCCTACTCTGAGGCAATTTTGTACCAGCTTGAGAGATTTCACTTGTTTTTCCTAAAAAGTTTCATTATGTAAGTAATAAAACTTTAGTATTATCTTTCAGAGGGGTCATATTCAGTCTCAAAATATACCCCCAAGTTTTGGTGGTGATCATTCCTGCCATCCAAAAGAAGACTTTCATCAAGGATCTATCTTTAGAAATATAATCAGACAATAAATGATTTCTAAGATAAAGTTTATAATTTGTAAGAAACAAAACCAATTTTGTATTTGGATGAAAAGATATCAGGGCTCAGATCTATTGACTGAGACTTAATACTGCAATCAGGGAGAAGCTAATGTTTAGGTCAGGGATCCTCAGGGGATATTAATTTGTTTCTGAGTAATAACTAAAGGTTTCTTTGGTGGATCCCACTGGAACCACAAAGAGTATTGACTGCCTATTTACCCGCATATTGACAGAGTAATATATTGATCAAGAAAAGATTCTATTAAACCTATTCCAATATTGAAAATATTATCTTGATATTATATACATTGCCAATCTCCATGTGAATACAGTAATAGATTTAAAAAAGATGATAGAGATTTAGTTATGAGTAAAGATAGAGTATAGATGTAAAGAGATGCAAAAACTACATTTTGGAAATAAATTGATCTGCAATTAACTTTTGTTTGTTTTAATTTTCTTTGAGGAGTGTAATCTTATACACCTCCTAATGTATTCCTTATAATTGTTTATATTCTCATACATTTTTATGTTTCCTCTTTCATGCTATTTTTCCTAGATTTCAACTAGGAAGAATTAAATTAGTCATAATCCCTAAAACATAGTATTGTTATTGATTTCTGAAAAGCCCCCACTTACTGAATGTACATGAAAAATTCTACACACTTACATTTCTAGTAGTACCAAGCACTCTTCAGCTTTTGAAATTTTCTAGTCCAACAAGGATAAACTATCATTTCATTATTGAATTTGATTCCATTTTCTGCCTGGTTGCTAATGAATTTTAGTATCTCATAATACTAAATGTATTATGAGATGTTAATGTTTTGAGTTTCAAATCTCAGTTTTCCATTCTTAATTTTTGCTTATTACTCTTATATATAGTTGTGATAATTGACATAGAATATTAAGTTCATTGAAATAAAATAAATAAAGTAAGTTATTTTAAATTGAAGGGTTTCATGATTTAATGATATTCTCACGCATTTTGGAAGGTTAGAAAATGTTTAGTAAGATGGAAGTGCTTCTCTGTTTTCCTCTCAGTAAAGATTCTAACCTTTAAAAGGCAAAGATTCAGTTGTCAAAATATACACTGAGATGCTGTGCCCTCTTGACCTGGAATGACATAATTGCATTGGCTGAAGCGCAGCAGAAGGAGGTGGGTCACCCTTCCAGCACCTCTGACTTTCTACAGTAAAGTATCAGGCAAAAGTCTGTGAAGCCTCAAATGTGAAAATGACTACATTATTGATGTTTCACTCTTGAAAGACACAGAACGGAGATTTAAAAGTGCATTTTAAAGCCAGTTTTAAAGACTTTTAACACCATGTACATTAAATAATTGGTCTCACAATTAAACATGGATTAGCACTTTTATAAAAAAATTATTAAGATAATAAAACTATAGTCTAAAATTACTTGAAATCATAGGTGGTACACATAGATCGGAATTGTCTTTGCTTTACATTTGAATATATCTAATATAATATTAATTTGTTAATGGATTGACATATTTAAAAATGTAGTTGATACATAAAACTTGTACACATCTGTGCAATATCATGTGATGTTTTGGAGCATGTATAAATTGTCTCGTGACCAAATCAAAGTACATGTACCTGCCTCCTCAAACATTAATGTCTTTCTGGTGAAACACTCAAAAACCTTCTAGCTTTTTAGTAAAATGTGAAGTACATTATCATAATCTATGCTCTATTAGCATAGCTATTCTCAGATCTGACTCTATAAACAAATAGTATAGTATTAAATGCTTATAAATACTTATAATCATTCTTTATTTAAACAGTAGTAGACAAGTGTTTTGATGTACTTGGTTATGTAGAATTACATAACCAAGAATTCGTGTTTTAATAAAACACGAATGTTAACTCATTCTCTTCTTCTTGCAATAATAGCCTTTCTATTATTAGATGTTCCAGGCTTTGGAACATAAAGTTCCCATACCAATTCCAAATTATACCTGGTTTAAATTATAATTTCTAAATTTCAATGGTGATAATTTTAGTAATCTTTTATTAAAGTGGAAAGATTTGGTAAACATAAGCACACAAAAACCAGTAGTACATTTCCCATGCAATTATATACTTATGTTCTGCTTAAGTGACAATTATTTTTCACAGAACTATAAATTGTTAGAGGCAACATATTTCTGGTACCCAAGACAATTCTTAAAAATAGTAAATTTTAAATAAGCAGTTATTTTAACAAAAAAATAGCAAGAACACATGGGAAAATATTCAATTTCATTTAAAATGTAATTGCATATTAAAATAAAAATAATATTTATGCATTTTCATCCACTAATTCCCAGTGCAGGAGAAATTGGTTCAGAAGTAATGACTGCAGTATGAAAGTATGTAATCATTTGAGGAATATTAAGTGCTGATTATGGAGAGAACTTAGCCACACAGGAGAATCCAGTAATATTCTGATTTAGAATCCAGTGAAAAGAATGGATAAAGAGAATGTGCCACACGTGAATGGATTAAAAGAATCATGCATATCAACTGTATAATATCTTCCTTTGCAAGTGACATAGATGAATCCAGATGATGTTACACTAAGTAAAATAAACCATGTACCAAAGGCAAATATTTCATGAAGTCGTGTATGTATGGAATCTAAAGATGTCAAACTCATAAAAGCAGAGAATAGAATAGTGATGGCTAAGGTGTGGGTTGGGGTGAAGAACATGGGTGGATGTCGCTCCAGGGACACTAAACCTCATTTATGAGAGATGAGAATGTTCTGGTAATTAATGTACAGCATGTTACCTATACTCAAAATATCATATTGCACACTTGTTGAAAGAGTTTTAGTATCCTTACCATACACATGAAAACAAAATCACAATTTTGTGCAGTGATATGGATGTCAATGCCTTTGTAATAAACATTTCACAATGCATATACATATCAAAACATCACACTGTACACTTTAAATATATATATAATTTTTACTTCCAATTGATTGTTCCTCATTAAAGCTGAAAGCAACATAATTCAGCAGAGTAAAACTTAGAGGAGAAACAAAGATGATGTAGTGTGGAAAATAACTGAGTAGTTTTTCATCCTGTTAATTCTTATTTAATATCAAGGTATTAAACATGGCAGTGTATGACTTTTCAAAGCCCAGTAAACAAAAGACATTTAGAGAAGTAGGTTCTGAGAATGATGAGAGAGGGAAATAAACTGAATTCTTGACTACTCTTGTTTTTCCTTTGTTTTCACCAAGAGAAGTTGGCCTCTATGAATCCTTTGGGCAAATTTAGAGGGCTTACACAATGGCTGTTAAGATACTATGACAAATTTTTCTATGATTTTTAAAAATTTTCACTTTCTGAAATCTCTGGTTTGATTGATGGGCATGAAAATCTAGGGTTCTTTGGCTGGAAAGAATATACTAATGCAATCTTGTGCCTAGGAGTAACTCTTGGCTTAGAAATGGAAGCTATCCCCTCAGGCAGAGTGTCAAAGGTAGGTGACAAATCTCTTGAAATAAAATTAACAACAGAACTGTTGCTTCCTGATTAAGGAAAGGAACCAAAGATTGGAGAGGAAAGAAATCCTCAGATAGAAAAAAACAACAGGCATGGACAACTTTGTCAGCATTGCCACTTAAACAAGACGGTTTCTTGGAAGAATGACTGAAATTGAAAGCGAACTTGGGACTGAGATTGTTTTTTCTCAACTAACTATAGTTTTGTGCAAGACACATGCAGTAAAGAATCACTACATGAAAACAGGAAGTGTCTGTGGGCTGTGGTCGATGACACCATGAAGTGGTGATTAAGAGATTTAGAAGTACAATGAAAAAAACCTCAGTATTATTTTGGTTGAAAATAACAAAATATGATTTTGTCTATTAAAATTAATTTTTTGAAAATGAGGATCACTTTCACACTGTTGATAATAACATAAATTAGTAAAATCATTACAGAACACAATATGGAGGCTCCTCAAATAATTTAAGAAAGAACAACCCTACTATGAGGTGTATGTCCAAAGGAAATGAAGTCAGTATATTGAAGATACAGCTCCATTCCCATGTTGGTAGCGGCACTATTCACAACAGCCAAGAAATGGAAGCAACCTGAGCCCCCATCACACTGATGGGTAAAGAAAACGGGTGCCTATACAGTTGGGCATGCTCAGGCATACTTATTATCCCGGCTACTTTGTAGATAGAAGCAGAAGGATCGCAAAGTTCAGGGCCGTCCCAAGCAGAGTTAGTGAGACCTTCTCTCAAAAAGAAAATAAGACAGGACTGGAGGTGCGGCTGTGGTGGTGAAGTACTGGCTTGCCTAGTATGCACAAGGTCCTGGGTTCAATATTCAGAAACACAAAAAACAAGAAAAAAACAACAGCAGTAATAGCAAAAACAAAACTGGTATGTACACAAAATTGAATGCTTTTCAGCCACCAAAAAAATGAATTCTGTTATTTGCAAGAATATGGAAGGAATTAGAGCCCACTATGCTAAGTGAAATAAGTCAGGCACACAAAGACGAACAACATATGATCTTACTCCTATGTGGAATGTAAAAAAGCTGATCTCATAGAAATGTATAATAGAATGGTGGTTATCAGAGACCGGGGATAGTAGGAGAGAAGAAGGGATAAAAAGAAGTTGATCACTGCGTGCCAAGTTACATTTTCACCGGAGTAAGAAGTTCTAGTCCAGAGCTGGTGGAGTCGCTCAGTGGTAGTATGCCTGCCAGCAAGTGAGAGACCACAGGTTCTGTCTGCCCTGCTACTGTACAATCTGATAATAATTAACAATAATGTTCTTTCCATTTCAAAAGTCTAGAAGAAGGAAATTTGAATATTTTCAGTATAAAGAAATGATAAATGTTTGAGGAGATAGCTGCATTTAATTTCACTTAAACATCATACAATGTATCCATGTATTGAAGCGTCACATGTGGTAGGTGTAGTGTTGGGAGTCTATAGTCTCACCTACTGGAGACGGTAAGGTTGGAGAACCACTTGAGTCTGGGAGTTCAGGGCCAAGCTGGGCAACATAGCAAGATCCTATCTTCAAAAGGAAAACATTCACATGGTGCCTCAAAAGTATCAACATTTCTAATACATCAGACAAAAGGAAATATATTTAATGTTTAAAAACTTGAGAAAAATAATAAGGTAGATGTTAAGGAAAAGAAAATAAAGGGAAAAAGACATGTATTTGAATAATACCAGACAAATTAAGAAAGCACTGAATACCAGACTCAAAAGAGAAAGTGATGAGGAAATCTGAAGGAATTTTAGTAGCAATGCAACTGATGTTTGTTCCTTAACACTGAAAAATGTAATTTTCTCATGTTATGCAGTATTTGATCTAACAAATTTAAGATAAAATTAAACAAACAGCATTTTTAAAGCATACAAGGAAGTGGTTTTTAATATAGTCACAGAGTTGTTCAGTTGTGATCACTCTAATTATAGAATATTTCTTCATAGAAAAAAAGGAACCCTGTAAAAATTAGCAGTCACTTTCCATTCTCCTCAACTAACAGGTGCTCGTAACCAATGGTGTACTTTCTGTTGCTATGAATTTACTTATTATTCTGGAAATGCCATGGAAATGAAGTCATGCAATGATCGATCTTACATTTGCTTTCTTTCACTTAGCGTATTTTCAAGGTTCATCTCTGTTGTTACATGTATCAATACTCCTTTATGTTTATTGCCAAATGACAATATTTTAGATATGCAATATTTCATTAGTCATTTTATGGACAGTTGAGCTGTTTTAATTTTTAGCGATTTTGTAAAATACTGTTAAGAGCATTAGGGTAAAGGTGCACGTGTGGACATATGGACTTATCTTGGGCACACACTAAGAGCAGGATTTCTGGTTCATATAAAAGTCAGTCAACCATAGTGAATATGGCCATCACCTGTAACTACCATATATTTCGGATGACTATAACATGGTAAAAAAAAACTTGGTATAAAATTTTGATAGGTTCATGTGACGTTAGATACATACTCAACAATTAGCCAACAATTATATGCTTAGGTTTTTATATAAGAGAAATGAAAACATATGCTCACTCAGGGACCTTTACAGAAATGGTCACAGCAGTATTATTCATAATGACTCCAAATAGAAATGCAGTGAACTACCTGTTTATGTCCCCTAAAAATTTGTATGCTGTAATCCTAACCTCCAAGATGATGGTATTGATTAGTTGATGAGGTCTTTGAGAGATGATTAAATCATGAGGAAAGAGCCCTTATAAAAGGTTATGGGATGGCGTCCATATAAAAGACTCCAGAGAGAACTGCTATAAGAGGTTATGGAAAAAGGATGGCTGTCTAGACAGTGGGCTTCCACCAGATACCAAATGGGCCTTGATATTATACTTTTCAGCCTTTTAAGTGAAAAACACATTTCTAATATTTTTTAACTTCACAGGATATGGTAGTTTTTTTTATAGTAACTCAAACAAGAAAGATAAGAAACAATTTAAATTATCACAAGTAGTGAATAGGAAACCTAATTGTGGTATACCATAAGTTGTAAGGTCACTTGCTAGTAATAATGATCACAAAACTAATAAGTTCAATACCACAGATGAAACTATAAAACATTATGCTGTGTCAAAGAAGCCAGAAACAGTAAATCCACATTTTGCAATTTCATGTACATAAAATTCTATCTTTTACAAATTGATCTAGAGTTATTAAAAAGCAATACATTTTAAGGTTAGGTGATATAGAAGTTGCATGTAAAATACCAAAAGGAAACTTTTTAAGATGATAGAAACAGTCTAAATTTGATTGTGTTAATGGTTGATGGGAGTATACATTAGCAAAATTCATTGAAATGTGAATTCACATGACTTCAGGATATTTTATTAAATTATACCATAGTAAAATTGGTTGGAAACCAGGCAAATAATAACCTCAAAACAAAAGAAGAAAAGGTTAATATTGTTTGCATACTTGCAGGGAGGATATGGGATGAAATTTAAAGTACTTTGTTGATAAAAATTGGGAAAATGCAAATTATTTATCAATGTGTAAGATAATTTCATATAAGAAAATCTTAGCAGAATACAAGAGAATGTCTTTAATAACAGCTGTGTATAAAATATAGAAAAAATCATTAAAATGATAAAATATCAAAACTTTACTTCCTGAGATTTGGAAAAATAGACACAAATGCCTCTATCTCTGTTGGAACATTGCTACCTGTCTTCATGGCAAAGAAAAGAAAGTGTGAAGAAGTAGAAAGCTGGGACAGGAAGAAAATACAGGCTGTCATTTTCATGAATGTAACTACATCTATAAAAATGTCAGGGGAATCTATGAAAATCTGTTAAAATTAATATTTAAATCAATATAGTCAGGTATCTGTATGCTAGATTTATATACATAATCAATTGAACTATTGTCTAGCATCAACAATTATAAAATAAATTGTGAGCTATCTTTTTATGGTACCCAGGGCCTAGTGCATCCTAGGCAAGCACACCACCACTTGAGCTACCTCTGAGACTTTTTGTTTTTTCACCTTCCTTTTGATATAGGTTCTCAGTACCTTTGCCCTGGCTGGCCACACATTCATTTCTTTTTTTTCATTTTTCTTTTATTATTCATATGTGCATCCAAAGCTTGGTTCATTTCTCCCCCCTGCCCCCACCCCCTCCCTTACCAACCACTCCGCCACCTCTCTCTCCCCCCCTCAATACCCAGCAGAAACTATTTTGCCCTTATTTCTGATTTTGTTGTAGAGAGAGTATAAGCAATAATAGGAAGGAACAAGGGTTTTTGCTGGTTGAGATAAGGATAGCTTATCTCACATTGATTGACTCACATTGATTTCCTGTGCGTGTATGCTACCTTCTATGTTAATTCTTTTTGATCTAACCTTTTCTCTAGTACTTGTTCCCCTTTTCCTATTAGCCTCAGTTGCTTTAAGGTATCTGCTTTAGTTTCTCTGCGTTAAGGGCAACAAATGCTAGCTAGTTTTTTAGGTGTCTTACCTATCCTCACCCCTTCCTTGTGTGCTCTCGCTTTTATCATGTGCTCATAGTCCAATCCCCTTGTTGTGTTTGCCCTTGATCTAATGTCCACATATGAGGGAGAACATACGACTTTTGGTCTTTTGGGCCAGGCTAACCTCACTCAGAATGATGTTCTCCAATTCCATCCATTTACCAGTGAATGATAACATTTCATTCTTCTTCATGGCTGCATAAAATTCCATTGTGTATAGATACCACATTTTCCTAATCCATTCGTCAGTGCTGGGGCATCTTGGCTGTTTCCATAACTTGGCTATTGTGAATAGTGCCGCAATAAACATGGCTGTGCAGGTGCCTCTGGAGTAACAGTCTTTTGGGTATATCCCCAAGAGTGGTATTGCTGGATCAAACGGTAGATCGATGTCCAGCTTTTTAAGTAGCCTCCAAATTTTTTTCCAGAGTGGTTGTACTAGTCTACGTTCCCACCAACAGTGTAAGAGGGTTCCTTTTTCCCCTCATCCTCGCCAACACCTGTTGTTGGTAGTGTTGCTGATGATGGCTATTCTAACAGGGGTGAGGTGGAATCTTAGCGTGGTTTTAATTTGCATTTCCTTTATGGCTAGAGATGGTGAGCATTTTTTCATGTGTTTTCTGGCCATTTGAATTTCTTCTTTTGAGAAAGTTCTGTTTAGTTCACATGCCCATTTCTTTATTGGTTCATTAGTTTTGGGAGAATTTAGTTTTTTAAGTTCCCTGTATATTCTGGTTATCAGTCCTTTGATGTATAGTTGGCAAATATTTTCTCCCACTCTGTGGGTGTTCTCTTCAGTTTAGAGACCATTTCTTTTGATGAACAGAAGCTTTTTAGCTTTATGAGGTCCCATTTATCTATGCTATCTCTTAGTTGCTGTGCTGCTGGGGTTTCATTGAGAAAGTTCTTACCTATACCTACTAACTCCAGAGTATTTCCTACTCTTTCCTGTATCAACTTAAGAGTTTGGGGTCTGATATTAAGATCCTTGATCCATTTTAAGTTAATCTTGGTATAGGGTGATATACATGGATCTAGTTTCAGTTTTTGCAGACTGCTAACCAGTTTTCCCAGGAGTTTTTGTTGAAGAGGCTGCTATTTCTCCATCGTATATTTTTAGCTCCTTTGTCAAAGATAAGTTGCTTATAGTTGTGGCCACACATTCTCAATCCTCCTGCCTCCATTCCCCAATAGCTGGAAATACAGGTATATACCACCACCTTTAGCCTGTGAAACTTTTGAAAAGATGGAAATTATAATTTTCAATTATGACTTTTTAAAACTAAGAATAAACTTAACAAAATATATACATGTATATAGGTTGAATCACAAAATGGAAAACAAAACAAAAAAAACTACAGTGTGCTTGAAGTTTGGAAGACTGAACATTTTTAAACTGGAAAATATGGCTAATGTGATATATAGGTTCAGAGTAGTCACAGTCAAGTGGAGACGGTAGATGTGTGTATGTGTGTGTGTATGTGTGTGTGTGTGTGTGTGTACCACAAACTGACAAAAATTGAAGATAAATTAAAGATGAGAAAAAATTTAGAAGGTTTATACTCACTAATTCCATAACATTACATTTTTACATATTCACTATTATACATATTTACACATATACACATAAATTTTATGTATACATTATAATAAAATCACCCATTTTGTGAAAAAATAGCTATTCTAATACAGTGAAAAAAAGATAATCCTTTTGAGTCTTTACTCTGATTTCTTGTCTAGGGAACAGGAAATATCTTCCCCACACTGCCCATTTCTCCCTACTATATCCTGCTGTACTAAAATAAATCCTTACAAAAATATAAAAAGATAATCCTTTCAATAGAAGCTATTGAACAATTTGAGTACCCTCTGTAAAGGGGAAAGTAATTAATCTTATTATCTACATTCCTACCTTATGCTGGATACAGAAATCAGTTCCACATGAATTGTAGACCTGATGTGAAAGATGAAGAAAAAAATCTTTTGGAAAATGATATAGAAAAATGCCCTCATGAACTTTCCACAGGTGAGCAAAAATTGGTCACTTCCATTTAATTAAAACTAAGGACCTCTGTTCATCAGAAGTCTTTTTCCGAGGAATAAAGGGAAAAGACAGAATGATAGGTATTAGTCTCATTGCATAAAACAGCAAAGACTATTACGCAGAATGTATAAATCAGAGTAAAATCTTGTCTAAAATTTAAAAAGTGAAGATCATCTTGAACTGAAGAAAAAAAGAAAGCAGATCTGCTATTAGTAGCAACAGGAGAAAAGACTCAGAGAAAGCTTGCTGAAAACTTACTGTAAATTCTGTTTTTCCCAAGTTATGCAACAACTATGAAGGTCTTGTGACCCCTTCATTCCACGACTATTGCTCTTGTGCAGGTTGCTCAAATGTCACCCTGACTTGGTGACTTGGACCTTTCCTCTTTCTATCTCTTGCTGCATGGATGTGACTGTGCTCACAGGAGCTCTTCATTGATCGGAATAGCACAAGATAAGTTCCTACCCTAGTCATGGAATAGAAATCTAAGACAATGATTCATCCTGAAAACACATCATCTGGGATGTTTTCACCTTTTTTAATATAAAAAGAAAATTTTAAATACTTTCTTCTTTGATTTATAATTTTTTTTATTTTCTGTATTTTCTGGGATATCCAGCTAAAGTAGAGCCTAACAGATAGCATAACGAAGGCAAGATGTAGATCCAGGTAGTATAACTTCTTCCTCTAAATTCTTATTCTTATCCACCAGTTTAGGCACCTGTAAGTGTTATCCGGACATCAAAACAAAAAATGCTCATGAAATTTAAAAATATTAAATGAATGTGATAAATTGCTTTATATATGCTATGAAAATAAAAGAGATAATAGCCACAACTCTAAATTCTACTGAACTTTTAAATAGTAATTTGTTCTATTCAAGAGTAATATACATTCTAGTAGGTGGTTAATGAAGTATCTTAAATGAAAACCAAGTTCTTAATTTTAACAATCTCACAAATAGATTAGAGGACTTTCTCACAGTATCATTTCAATTTGTTCCCATAGAATTTATCTGCCCTTATGGAGGTGATGAAATTAAAATTTAGTAATTGTAACATTGGATAGTGTAACTAACTCCCCCGATATCATTTATTTTCCATATAAAATATTATGAATTCTTCTTGACAAAAAAAGCACAAAGAATATTTAATAGATATAAATCACATACTTATAGTCTCAAGTGTACCTTGTGGTAGGATGAGAAGAAAAATAACGCAGGATTAGATTACTTTAGCTTTGTGCTTTGCTTGAGACATGACATTGACACCAAAAATATCAGTTTCTCCTTCTCAAAATCAGAGTAAACTTGACCAAGAGAAATGTCAATAGAGATAATTTATATAATTTAAATGATTAAATCAGGATTACTATGTGGTAAATAAATGTGAAATGGATTCTAACAGGGCTTATTATTAATTTTTATTATATATTCATTTAATAATACCATGTACATTTTATTAACAATTAAATAAGACAAGGATAAAATTAATGTCAATAATTCATGTGCATCTGTGGTTTGTGGTTAAAATGGCATACTATATTCAAATTTTTTATTTCATACCTTAAAGAATGTGTCAGTTGATTGGAATACAAATCCTCTTTACCCTTCTTTAGATACCAACAGAATTATTTTTTTTAAGTTCAAATTTAATTTTGAGGTCACTCTATATGCATCTGTAGTTAAAAAAAAAGAGATCCCACTCAAAAAAAAAAAGAGATCCCACTCACTCACTGACCTATTGCAGAGTCTTGTCTAATATCACAAGAAAGCACAAGAAAGGTCCCGATGTTGAAGATCTAGGACATGTTCCTCACGCACACTTTGCTCTCACCCTCTTCCTCATGATCATCAGGGAGCCTCTGATCTGTTCTTTATTTCTAAAATTTACTTTTTCAAGAATGTTATGTAAAGGGAATTATCCATTATGCAGCCTTTGGAACTGACTATTTCCACTTAGCATTAATTCTCTGAAAACTCATCCAGACTGCTGCTTATGTCAATTTCCCCTTCTCTTTTTATTTTTCAGTAGTATTCCGTGGCAAGGAATCATCTACTCACTGAAGGTCACCTCAATGCTTGCAGTTTTTGGCTAGAATGAGTAAATTTCTTTTAATATCTCTGTAGAGATATGTGTGTGTACAGAACTCTTTATTTTTCTCACATAAAAGCCCATGGATTTAATTGCCAATTTCAAAAGGGGAAGAGCAATATTTAAAATTTATATAATCTTTCATGTTATTGTCATCTTACAAAAAAAGGAAGCTTACCTTTCTTTTATAGTCCTTGTTACTATTTATCTTTTTACACATACTTAATATAGTTTAAGGATGTGCGTTTCATTTTCTCACAGAACAAACCACTGGGTTACGTCAAAAACAATGTACTAAATTACTGAATCTAAATGAATGAATGTTCTCCACTTTATTTTTTATTTATTCATTTATTTATTTATTTATTACTCATATGTGCATACAATGCTTGGGTCATTTCTCCCCCCTGCCCCCACCCCCTTCCTTACCACCCACCCCATTCCTTCCCTCTCCCCCCCACCACTCAATACCCAGCAGAAACTATTTTGCCCTTATCTCTAATTTTGTTGTAGAGAGAGTATAAGCAATAATAGGAAGGACCAAGGGTTTTTGCTAGTTGAGATAAGGATAGCTATACAGGGAGTTGACTGACATTGATTTCCTGTGCATGTGTGTTACCTCTTAAGTTAATTCTTCTTGAACTAATCTTTTCTCTAGTGCCTGGTCCACTTTTCCTATTGGCCTCAGTTGCTTTAAGGTATCTGTTTTAGTTTTCTGCGTTGAGGGCAACAAATGCTAGCTAGTTTTTTAGGTGTCTTACCTATTCTCACCCCTCCCTTGTGTGCTCTCCCTTAATCATGAGATCAAAGTCCAATCCCCTTGTTGTGTTTGCCTTTGATCTAATGTCCGCCTATGAGGGAGAACATATGATTTTTGGTCTTTTGGGCCAGGCTAACCTCACTCGGAATGATGTTCTCCAATTCCATCCATTCACCAGCGAATGATAACATTTCGTTCTTCTTCATGGCTGCATAAAATTCCATTGTGTATAAATACCATATTTTCTTAATCCATTCGTCAGTAGTGGGACATCTTGGCTGTTTCCATAACTTGGCTGTTGTGAATAGTGCTGCAATAAATATGGTTGTGCAGGTGCCTCTGGAGTAACCTGTGTCACAGTCTTTTGGGTATATCCCCAAGAGTGGTATTGCTGGATCATGTGGTAGATTAATGTTTAGCTTTTTAAGTAGCCTCCAAATTTTTTTCCAGAGTGGTTGTACTAGTTTACATTTCCACCAGCAGTGTAAGAGGGTTCTTTTCTCCCTGCATCCTCACCAACACCTGTTGTTAGTGGTGTTACTAATGATGGCTATTCTAACAGTGGTGGAATCTTAGTATGGTTTTAATTAGCATTTCCTTTATTGCTAGAGATGGTGAGTTTTTTTTCATGTGTTTTTTTGGCCATTTGAATTTCTTCTTTTGAGAAAGTTCTGTTTAGTTCACTTGCCCATTTCTTTATTGGTTCATTAGTTTTGGGAGAATTTAGTTTTTTAAGTTCCCTACATATTCTCGTTGTCAGTCCTTTGTCTGATGTGTAGCTGGCAAATATTTTCTCCCACTCTGTGGGTGTTCTCTTCAGTTTAGAGACCATTTTTTTTTTTGTTGAGCAGAAGCTTTTCAGTTTTATGAAGTCCCATTTATCTATGCTATCTCTTAGTTGCTGAGCTGCTGGGGTTCCATTGAGAAAGTTCTTACCTGTACCTACTAACTCCAGAGTATTTCCCACTCTTTCCTGTATCAACTCCAGAGTTTGTGGTCTGATATTAAGATCCTTGACCCATTTTGAGTTAATCTTGGTATATGGTGATATACATGGATCTACTTTCAGTTTTTTGCAGACTGCTAACCAATTTTCCCAGGAGTTTTTGTTAAAGAGGCTGCTTTTTCTCCATTATATATTTTTAGTGCCTTTGTCAAGGACAAGTTGGTTATAGTTATGTGGCTTCATATCTGGGTCCTCTATTCTGTTCCACTGGTCTTCATGTCTGTTTTTGTGCTAGTACCATGCTGTTTTCATTGCTATTGCTTTGTAATATAGTTTGAAGTCAGGTATCATGATACCTCAAGCATTGTTCTTTTGACTGAGTATTGCCTTGGCTATTCCTAGGATGAAGTCTACTTGGTTGTGGTGAATAATCTTTTTGATGAGTTGTTGAATTCGGTTTGCCATTATTTTTTGAGGATTTTTGCATCAATGTTCATTAAGGACACTGGCCTATAGTTCTCTCCTTATTTATTTATTTATTTATTCTTTTATTATTCATATGTGCATACAAGGCTTGGGTCATTTCTCCCCCCTGTCCCCACCCCTTCCCTTACCACCCACTCCATCCCTCCCTCTCCCCCCCACCCCCTCAATACCCAGCAGAAACTATTTTGCCCTTATTTCTAATTTTGTTATAGAGAGAGTATAAGCAATAATAGGAAGGAACAAGGGTTTTTGCTGGTTGAGATAAGGATAGCAATACAGGGCATTGACTAACATTGATTTCCTGTGCGTGGGTGTTACCTTCTTGGTTAATTCTTTTTGATCTAACCTTTTCTCTAGTTCCTGGTCCCCTTTTCCTATTGGCCTCAGTTGCTTTTAAGGTATCTGCTTTAGTTTCTCTGCGTTAAGGGCAACAAATGCTAGCTAGTTTTTTAGGTGTCTTACCTATCCTCACCCCTCCCTTGTGTGCTCTCGCTTTTATCATGTGCTCAAAGTCCAATCCCCTTGTTGTGTTTGCCCTTGTTCTAATGTCCACATATGAGGGAGAACATATGATTTTTGGTCTTTTGGGCCAGGCTAACCTCACTCAGAATGATGTTCTCCAATTCCATCCATTGTAGTTCTCTCCTTTTTGGAGGTGTCTTTACCTGGTTTTCAAATAAGTGTAATACTGGCTTCATAAAATGTTTTAGGCAGTTTTCCTTCCCTTTCTATTTCATGGAACAGTTTAAGGAGGGTTGGTATCAGTTCTTCTTTAAAGGTCTGATAGAGTTCATCAGAGAATCCATCAGTTCCTGGACTTTTTTTGGGGGGGAGATTCTTGATTGCTGCTTCAATTTCATTTTGTGTTATAGACCTATTCAGGTGATTAATATCCTGTTGGTTTAGTTTTGAATGATCACATTTATCTAGAAATCTGTCCATTTCTTTAAGATTTTCAAATTTATTTGATATAGGTTCTCAAAGTAGTCTCTGATGATTTCCTGGACTTCCATGGTGTTTGTTGTTATCTCCCCTTTTGCATTCTTGATTTTACTACTTTGGGTTTTTTCTCTCCTCATTTTCGTCATGTTTGCCAGGGGTCTGTCAATCTTGTTTTTTTTTTCAAAGATCCAACTTTTTGTTTCATTAATTCTTTGTATGGTTTTTTTGGTTTCTATTTTGTTGATTTCAGCTCTTATTTTTATTATTTCTCTCCTTCTATTTATTTTGGGATTTGCTTGTTCTTTTTTTCTAGGAGTTTGAGATATATCATTAGGTCATTGATTTGGGATCTTTCAGTCTTTTTAATATATACACTCATGGGTGCGTTGACATTGGGTGCATATAGGTTGATAATTGTTATTTCCTTTTGGTGTATTTCCCCTTTTATTCATATAGAATGTCCTTCTTTACCTCGTTTGATCAATGTAGGTTTGAAGTCTACTTTGTCAGAGATAAGTATTGCTACTCCTGCCTGTTTTCGGGGGCCATTGGCTTTTCATCCTAAGCTTATGTTTATTTCTGTCAGTGAGATGGGTCTCCTGTAAGCAACAAATTGTTGGATCTTCCTTTTTAATCCATTTCATCAAATGGTGCCTTTTGATGGGTAAATTAAGTCCATTAACATTAAGTGTTAGTACTGATAGGTATGTGGTGATTCCTGTTTTTTAGTTGTCTTAGTTGTTTGAAGGTTTGATTGTGTGTACCTAAGTTGAGGTTACTCTCTACTTTCTTGCTTTTTATTTTCCTGTAGTTTGGTGCTGCCTGTCCTTTCATGGTTATGTTGGGTTTCACTTTCTGTGTGCAGAATCCCTTGAAGAAACTTTTGTAGTGGTGGCTTTGTGGTCACATATTGTTTTAGTTTCTGCTTATCATGGAAGACCTATTGCTCCATCTATTTTGAATGATAGTTTTTCTGGGTAGAGTATTCTGGGGTTGAAGTTATTTTCATTCAGTGCCCGGAAGATCTCACCCCATGCGCTTCTTGCTTTTAATGTTTCTGTTGAGAAGTCTGCTGTAATTTTGATGGCTTTACCTTTGTATGTTACTTGTTTTTTCTCTCTTACAGCAATCAATATTCTTTCCCTAGTTTCTGAACTTGTTGTTTTAATGATGATATGTCATGGAGTAGTTCTATTTTGATCTGGTCTGTTTGGTGTCCTGGAGGTCTCTTGCATGTCTATGGGAATAACTTTCTCTAGATTTGGGAAATTTTCTGTTATTATTTTGTTGAATATATTACACATTCCCTTTGCTTGCACCTCTTCTCCTTCTTCAATGCCCATGATTCTCAGATTTGGTCTTTTGTGGAGTCAGTGAGTTTTTGCATTTTCTTTTCACAGGTCTTGAGTTGTTTAACTAATAGTTCTTCAGTTTTTCTTTTAATTACCATTTTATGTTTGAGTTCTGAGATTCTGTCTTCTGTTTGTTCTATTCTCCTGGATTGGCCTTCCATTTTGTTGTGCAATTCTGTTTCATTCGTTTTTCTGAGGTTTTCCATATCCTGGGTTGTTTCCTCTTTAATGTTGTCTGTTTTTGTTTTGAGTTCATTTATCTCTTTATTAATCATTTTCTTTGCTTCACTTTGGTGTTTATACAGTGCTTCTATGGTTTCTTTATTTCTTCTTTTGCTTTTTCAAATTCTCTATTTTTGTTGTCTTGGAATTTCTTGAGAGTCTCCTGTACATTTTGGTTGACCATATCCAGTATCATCTCTATAAAATTCTCATTGAATACCTGTAGTATTTCTTCTTTTAGATTATTCTTGTTGGCTTCATTGGGTCCTTTGGCATAGTTTATCTTCATTTTGTTGGAATCTGGATCTGAGTATATGTTTTCTTCATTTCCCTCTGGTTCCTGTACTAATTTTTTGCTGTGGGGAAACTGGTTTCCCTGTTTTTTCTGTCTTCCTGTCATTGCCCTTGGTGTTGTTATTGTCCCTGTACTGTTTGCAATTAAGTATTTTCTGGCTTATAATAATAGTACTAGTGATCTTTAGAATGGAAGGGTGAGAGGTGATGGAAAGCAAAGAAGTTAAAGGAAAAGGGACAATCAAATAAACAAGTAGAAAAAAACAAAACAAAGAAACAAACAAAAAAAATTTCAAAGATGTAAACAGGGAGATATAGTGTACTAATCAACCATAAGCTGAAAAGGCATTAGAGAGTCAGAGAGAGGATTAAAAATATAAAATAAATAAATAAAAAAAATAAAAATAAAAAATAAATCAATGAAAAAAATATATAAAAATCTCCAAGTTCAAATGCAATAAAGTTTCAGTCTTAATGATTTTGGTGTTCGTCCCTCAGCCTCCAATCCTGGAGATGGCACCTCAGATGTTTTTCTGTAGTTGTCTCATCAAAGGGGAAAAATAAAATAAAACAAAACCACACAAAACAGAAAAAACCTCACAAAGTGACCCAAGTTCAAATGCAATACAGTTTCAGTAAGTTTTTCAGCATGCAGGTGTAGTTCGGTTGTTTTCTCATCAAAGGTAGGGAGAGAGAAAAAAAAGCATCTGGAGACAGTTCTGTGAATGGTTATCTGTAGCTGTGGCTTGCCTGCCCATTGCTGTCAGCCTGTTGTTGCTGGTGGTTTTATTTATGCAGATCTCAGGGATGAGCTTAGCCCTTACCTGGCCCTGCAGGCTTTGTTTACTCAGAGTTCTCCTGTGCATGAGCTGCTGCTACAAGCTTTCCCCTTTCCAAGAACACTGGGGGAGGTGACACTGCACCAACTTTCTCAGGCCTGCATGTTTGTTTACAGTTCACATGAGAAGTGGGTCTTCCCCCTTCTCCTGTGGAGTTTTCCTCCATCCACCACTTTTACAAGCTTTCCCGCTCCTTGTTTCTGGGCATGTGCCGCCCCTCCTGCCTTCTACGGTCCAGATTCTTTTTTTACAGTTCTTTGAGGGATTCCCCCCCCCACTTCAGCACTCAGGGTGCCCCACCCTCTTTGCTGTGTCTTTATTATTCTTATTGCTTATTACTCAGTTTCTCCTTTTTTCCCTGGGTGGGGTTCGGTCTGTCCAGGGGGCTATGCTGATCTGGCAAAGGGCTGTCTTTGGGAGTATTGTGTACCGCTTAGCTCAGTTTGTGGTCCACATCTTCCCAAGCCATCTGGGCGCCAGAGTCTGGCAGTGGCCTGGGGGCCCTCTGGTTTCTCTGTTTAACGTGAAGTGGAAATGCTTTGCACAGGCTGGAGGTGTGGAGGGGTCAAAGTTTTGCCTCTTCTTTGTGGTTTTCCCCATAAGGTGTATCTCCAGCATCTCTCCAAGATTTTACTTTAGGAGGCACACTTTCTGCTTCCTCCCTCTAGCCACCATCTTGGAATCCCTGTTCTCCACTTTGTAAATAAAATACTGTATTTGACATGAAAAACTTGGTTTAGTCCTGTATTGTTTCTCAAAGTTTTGTTTTAATTTGAAGAATATTATATAAAGATCATTAGATCTTTATAAGACATGTAGATTTTAATACTGTCAAGTTGTTTCATCAGTGCATATCTTACCACAATGTTGCTATTTGTATGCATGATTCTGTACATGTAGGATTGTGTCACTAGAACACACAAAATATGAAGCAAAAATAGTCAAATAAATCAGTTAGTCCTTTTATGTGTTACCTGATGCATATGCAGAATATATATGTGTACGTGTGTGTGTGTGTGTGTGTGTGTGTGTGTGTGTGTGTGTGTGGGTGTGTGTATGAATACATGTTGCAAATATCTGTTATGTTATTTGGATATAATATGTATCTTTATTCAATTTAATTGTAGAAGTAAAATAAAATCTAAGGATAGAAATAATTAGCAAAGGGTGAGTAAAATATCCTATCAGATTTAATTGTTCAATTCTTATTAATTCCTAAGTGTTATATATTAGGATATATAAAATTATCTCATTTTTTAAAATGCACTAAAAAATTACAAGTATTTTTACATGTAAAAATTAAATACTGACTCTAATGTAGAGCACTTGCCTAGCAAGTGTGAGGCCCTGAACCAAACTGTTCCACCAAAACAGAATGAAATACAGTTTATCGCAGAAAAAAACTCCATGTTCTCAAATAAGGAGAAATATTTTAGTTGATTAATTTTGTATTACAGCAAATGTAGCTGATTTCCAATACTACAAATAGTCATAAGAGTCATGACTGAAACTTTTTTCCCAAAGATTAGTATCTTTATATTAGTTTTAGGCTGTTATGAGGGAGCAAGTAGACCAATTATAGGAATGTAACCAAGTTTCTGAAAGTTAAATGCTTTTAAGTGATCATTCAAAATTTTAAAAATTTCATGAAGAATTGTATTGAGTGTAATAAATATCACTGAAAAGAATACTTGCCATCTTTCCATTAGATTTTAGCTTAGGCAACGTTTTCTAAAATATTCATAATTTAAACTTATTTTTCAACATCTTAACCAAAAAGCATTACCCTTTTGACTTAAAAAAAGAGAAAATATGGATATACTTAAGGAGATTATTTCTGTTTATATAGAAATAAAGCTACCTTTCACTTAGATAGATACTAGCTTCCAGCATGCTTTACTGGTAAGATTTTGGATAGCAGTACAACTGGATGAGGTGAGCAGGTGATAGAGTTGCTGACTCCCTTACATAATCACTCCCAAAGTGCTTTATTAAGTTGCACTGCTGGGGCTAGAAGCCCTTCAGCAATGTTTGCATTTCACCTTGCTAATTCCTGCCTTCCTTTTCCTAACAAATCTTTCTCTAAAGGACTTTCATTTGTTCATCATCTCACAGACATCAATTAGGCAACATTAAATAAATATTTCAAAGCAACAGTTAACATCTAAAGTTAATAATAACATGATCTATTGAAATTATTGGTGAGTTTCTAATAGACCTCTAAGACTTCTAATGAAGTTAAACCTATGTGTGGTATGAAACTACTGAACATTCTGAGGGGAAATATCCATTATTCTAGTACTTAATTCCCTATGCACAATTCCTATTAAATGCAAAATACCTTTAAATAGAAATTTTTCTCTTTTGAAATAAACCCAAAATGTATAACATGTCATTTAATGACTTAAAGTGAAGTCATGGTATAAGGTTATGCCAGAAAATGTTAGTAAATGCTGAGCTTTATTTTATAATAATATGCCACATCCTCTTTGCTTCAGTAATGAATATCCAATGGCAGAGGCATTTTCAGTCCTATCCTGAGCTTACGGCACAATAGTTACAGTGGAGCAGGGTCTAGCTATAACCCTCAAGGGAGCCACTAATACAAGTGTGCTGGGTGCTGTGCTGCATGGAGAGGCCAGTGAGCTGCTTCAGCACCTGCACATCTCTTAGCACATCCACCTGGGGAGCACATTCATGGTGTTCCACAAACCTAGTAGGGAATTGCCATATGGGCTCAAAAGAATTGACCACAGTGTTTCGGCTGCTCCATCAGTGTTGTTCAAACTAGCTACACAGAGACTCTGCAAGCCATCCATTTATTTTCTTCATATTAATTCTGCATCATTATTTTCAAATAGGAACATGAGAACATCTGATTGAATCCCAAATCTATTTTTGCAGGAACAAAAGTTTTAGCATTAAAATTTTTCAATAAAGGAAAGACAGAATGTTAGATATTTAAAGTGCCAGTTCAAGCTTTATACATATTTGATGCCAAAGTTTTAATAATCTGCTTTCATGAATAATCTTTTTATTAGTGTTGAATGTAGTGGGCCCTGAGTGATTGGCCCAGGTGACTCGCTGGCTGAAGGCTTATAACTATGTCTTTAACAGGAAATTACCCTGTGATGTTTGAAAATGCCTTACACAAAAAAGTGCCATCTTTTAGGAAGCAGCTGGCTGCCAATTACTGAGTGATGGACACAAAAGCTTGGTCTTCCAGACTGAATTTGGAGTATTTTGAAGGTTTGGAGTTCCCTGAAAGATCAGCAGAGGCTTCAGCTATGACCCCATTGCAGACCAGATTTCCTTTCTGCTCAATTCTGCTTTCTTCATTGCCTTGCTTTTTCTCCTTCAATCACTCCTTAACAAAACCTCAATATGAAATTTTCCAAGTCACTTTTTTTCCAGATTAGTGATAATTAAGTAGTGACTATCAAAAAATTGAAGTATCTCATTATAAATAAGACTGACTCAGAAGAGCATGTATACCTTACTCTGTCACACAAGTATTTTAAAGACTTTGTACAGAAGGGAAGACATGATATCACCATGGTGGTATGGCTGTCTACCTTTCCATCACTCTTGCTTTATTTAGAGTAATGTCTAGCATTGTTTGTCCTCTTTGTAAAGACAGTATCTAGGAGACATGCTTCCTTTTAAGGAGCCAAAAGTATCTGTAAGGGATATGGATTTACAGATTTTATTTACCCGTGCTAAGATTGATGTAAGAAACAGCTGCATGTGGGGGAAAACAGCTAATGTTGAGCTTTCTTATTTTGACACAAGTTTGAGTGGAAGCATCACACTTTTAGAGATGGTAGAAGTTGTCTTGTACAAGTCCTGGAAGGCCAGTATTTAGGTGAAGAACTGTACTCTGGCACAAGAGTACTGGTTTCCTTCCTTCCTTCCTTCCTCCATTCCTCTCACATTCCCTTTTCTTATTTTTTGCTTAGCTGCTTTACTGAGATATGGTTGGTATGTAAAGAGCTGTATATATTTAATGTATCATATGTATCATTCTTCTGCATTTGAAGGTAGGTCTATACCCATAAAATCATCACCACCATGAAGGCCACAAATTATCCATAGCCTCTAACTTTTTAATTTTCTTTTTGTGTTACTGGAATTTAAACTCAGGGTTTCATGCTTGCAAAGCAGGCACTTTACCACTTGAGCCATGACTTCAGTCAATTTTGCTCTGGTTATTTTGGAAATGAGATCTCATGAATTGTTTCCCCAGGCTGTCCTCAATATATGATCCTCTTGAATCCAGCCTCCCAAGTAGCTAGGATTACAGGTGTGAACCCCTGGTACCTCCCAGTTTTATCAGGACAAATCTGCAGCATGCTTTGGTATGTTATAATTGAAGTTTAATCATGGGCCTGCTTCTTCACGTCTAACAAAGGTTTTGCAGCTACTCTATATCCTTTCAATAAATCCTTTCCTGATTTATCAGCCTAAGGCCTCTGATTTCTTAAACTAAGAATTTATTTGTAGGTCTGTTTTTTTAAAATGTTATACTCATAATATTTTAGAATATCCTACAGGCAGAAATATTACAATTTTCATTATTTAAATACAACATTTCTTATGAGTGAATTACTTCTTATAAGTAAGAAGTAGCATGTCTCTAGAATAATAGTTTAAATTTAATCAATAGTTTAACCTTGGTAATTCTAAATACAATTATTCAAAATAATGTTCAAACAGACATGTGTACTGTTTGCTATTTAGCATTTGCTACACGTCCAATAGTGTATAGGTGCCCCCAAAATACCAAATATGTGATGGAAAAGAATTTATCTGTGCATTGAAAACAACTTTTAAAGCAACTAAGTACCTGGGCAAGATATCTGCATAGTCATGATATTTTTAATATAAAAAATAGTCCAGGTGCCACTTCATAATAATTTATTTTGACCATATTATAGATTGCATAAAAAGACAACTCTTGTTTTTAAATCAAAGATGTAAAGTAGTAATAAACAATACAGGTATCAATGATGACAAAAATTTAGCTACATATCTTAGAAGACAAACTTGCACAGATGTCACATTCTCAATTGTCACACATCCCTTTATCTCAAAATTGCATAATGAGGCTGGACACATTGGCTCAAGCCTATAATTCTAGCTGACCAGGAGGCAAAGATGAGGAGGATTTAGGTTAAAGGCTGGCCCTGTCAAAAAGGGAGACTGCATCAGACAAAAAAAGGTGAGCAGGTTGTTACATACCTATAATCCCAGATATGCAGGAGGCATAGATAAGAGGATTATGATCCAAGTCTGGCCCTGAGAAAATATAAGAAACCATATCTGAAAAATAACCTAAAGCAAAAGTGTGAAGGTGCGATTTAAGTAGTGGAGCACCTTCCTAAAACACAAAACCAATTCAAACTCCAATACCACCAAAAATTTGCATAATGAGTAATTATTTATGTACCAAGCACCATTAACTAGTTCTTGGGAATGCAACAATGAGAAATAGGGTTAAAATATCTCACAGCGTTCATATTCTAACAAGTTGAGGGGCAGTAATACAAAACAAGTTATGTAATAAATACCAGTGTTAATAATTTATTTGAAAACTCATTTGTCCATCAAATGACAAAGTCTAGATATCAGGAAAGTACTTTTTCTGAAATTAAGGAGAAAGATCAACAAAATCAGCAAGTTGTGTTATTTGAGAGCAGACAGCAATCATATTAAATGGGCAGAGAGTAGAGGATGGTCAAAGGTCCAATCAGGAGAAAGATTGGCATGCATGAGGAACAGGCAGTCAGTGAGACTGGAACACAGTGAACGAAGGAGAGAGACGACCGAAAGGAGTGTGCATGACTCAGAGTTCAGGACCTTGGCAAGCATTTTAAACTTCATTTTGACTATCAAACAAGTGGCTATTTGACCATTGTCTGATGTTTTTATGATATTTTGACATTACTACATCACTAGGAAGCATATTTCCCCATAGTGGCAACTATAAAGTCCTTTATCTTTCTGGCTTTTAATTAATTTGTCACTTTTCCTTAAGTCCTATCAGAAATATATTGTGTTTCAGTTACTCTTTATCTTCACCAAAATTCATAGCATAACTGAAATCCATGTATTTCTGATGAGAGTTAAAGAAAAGCAAAAAATTTAAATTTTAGTCATTTTGTGGTGAGAGTAATGGTGTGACATTTTGTGTTTTTATTCACCATTCCTGGATGACAAATGAGAATGACCACATTTTCGTGTGCATATGGGAGGGAGAAGACAAGGAAGCCAGGTTAGAACTGGATCCCCTTCCCCTTGAAGGTGACTTACTGCGAACTCTTTAACTGGCCCTAAAGAAAAATAGACATCCACCTCTAGCCATTTACTAGAAACTTCCCACCTTGCATGGAAGAAATGACCTACCCTAAGCCATTATTGCTGGTGAGTCAGAGGGTCACTGAAGATTATCCTGCCCAGTGATCTTCCTGGGACTTCTCCACCCACCTCACAAACACCAGTCTGTAAGTGTCTGTAGGTTCTGGTTCTCTTGCTGGGGTCCCCTCCAGAGGGTCAGTTCTACACAGTAAACCCTGTTCTGGTGTATGAGCCTTCTCCCCACCTATCCATTCTGTGCCTCTTTCATTTCTAACAAATGTGAATATCATTTTGTCATTGATTTAGAAAATGTTATGTATAATAGATATAAGGTTTCACATATGTCTCTGTTTCTCTTTCCACCTGTTTTAGTCTCGCTTTCTTCCTCTCCCTCCCTCTCCTCTCACAAACACACACATACACACACACACACAATAATAATTACATATATCATTTTCAATTTTTATGGTTAATAATTTTGAGTCTTCTTCATGATATTTTTGCCCATTTTCAAGCAATGAAGATATTATCCTATATTTTCTTCTATCTTTTTGGGATATTTTGGCATATCTTTAATTAATTCTTTGTGGGTAGTGCATTTTTTATATACCTAACCAATTACTTTAGCCACATTTAGTGCAAAGACTTTTCTTTCTTCATTGAACAGTTTTTGAATCATTGCCAAAATCTGATCTGACCATCAATAGGTAGATATTTTGGGACAGTCTTTTCTCTTTCGTTGACTTATTTTTTTCATCTCTTACTGGAATTTTGTTATTCCCATTATTAAAAATTTCTGTAAAATTTGAAAAGGATAAGTTTCTTTTCTTTAAAAGACTGGCTATTTGAGATAATTTTCTGTACCATATAAACATTAGAATGATCTTATTAATATCTGCCAAGAAGAAGCTTGTTGGGAATTATGCATCTTCCATTGAGCTAATTGGTCAATTTTGGCAGCATTTGCATGGTAACAATTTTGTTCTTCCAATTTGACATACATCTCCACTTAAGTAGATGCAATTTAATTTCTCTCAAACTTTTCTAGTGTTCACTGAATAGGTTTTGCATGCTTTTCAAGTTCAATTCTAAAGAATTTTCTGCTAGTACAAAGGGTATTCTTGGTTCCTTTTAAACTAAAAATCAACAGCTTCCTGAAGCCTGCCTCAGACATCCCTTTCCATCTTGTTGCTTAGGCTGTCACACATTGCCACTGCCAAGTCAGGACCCTCAAAATACTTTGTTTTTCCAGAAAATACTTGCTGTGAACCAAAATATAATTTATTTTCCTAAACAATCTGAGATTCATAATTGCTATGTAAGACTCTTAAGATGTAGCCCACCATTTCTCCAAGTAATCCTCAATTCCTACTTTTTTCTTAAGAATCCTCAACTGGTACTAATTTTCCAACTCTTGTGACACAATTAGTATATAAAGATTATCTACAGCCTAGCATCGTGCCTGTAATTCTAGCTACTCAGGATGCAGAAATCAGGAGGATCATAGTTTGAAGCCAGTCTGTACAAATAGTTTGTAAGACCATATCTCAAAAAAAACACACAATAAAAAAGGGCTGGTGGAGTGGCTCAGGGTGTAGGCCCTGAGTTCAAACTCCAGTACTGCAAAAAAAAAAAAAAAAAAAAGGAAAACTCAAAAAGCCAAACAAACACACAATAAAAATTTTTTTTTCAGTTGTAAGAAGTTTTTCATTATTGCTGTTGATGACTAGATGATTCTTTGTGATTTTCCTTTTTTTTTAAGATTTGTCATTACTTTATTACTACATTACATGTTACATTACATAATTACATTTTTTTTTCATTTTTTCACATGTGCATACATTGTTTGGGTCATTTCTCCACCCTGCCCCCCTCTCCGACCATTCCCCGCCTCCCTTCCTTAGTTTCAGGCAGGTCCCGTATTTCTGCTGACATGTTTTGCTAGCTCTCTTCTAAAGAAAGGCATTTTATTTTTTATAATAAATATCCTAATTCACATACTATTTACTGTAATGTTTATCACCTAATTGGTGTTTATAAATAGATGTGGATTCAAATTAGATTATTAGGCCCAATGACATTAGTGTCTCCACAATTTAATTCTGAGTGTTTGACTCAAGTAAATCATTTATTCTTTATTAACCTGTGTCAGAGGTATAGCATCTGGGCCATGAATGTATGTCTAGGTACTTCATGGTCTTTAAATTTAAAGGGTGAATTATCTAATCAAATGACCACGACTTTTTTTATCTGTTAAAAAGTCAAGTTTCCCCAACTGAAGTCATTCTCAAGCAGCTAGACCCTCCCTAATCTTCCATCTGATAGCACATGCCTGTGTAAGCGTAGACCAGGTCAAGCAAGACTGGCTCAGTAAAAGACTGGTCATCGTGTAGAAACATAGCATCAGTTGTAGGACATATAACTGCTGCAAATGATGATTAAATGATCTCTAAACTGGCTTAGTCAGCAGAGTGCACTTGAAGTCCACTGCCCATGGTGATCGAAATGTAGGTTTTCTTTGGACATTCAGAAAAATCATGTCTTCTACCTTCTTTCTTTTTTTTATTTTTAGAATTAATTTAAATCTTTTAATAGGCTGTAATTTATTTTATTAATTTTCATTTTCTAACTCCCAAGTCCAAGTTCATTTATAATATCCATGAGGCAGAAGTTTTATGTTTTTTAGCCTAGACCAAGCACAAAAACACCCAGGGTGAAGAAGGAACTCAATACATATTATACTGAAGAAATGAATATTTTCTTAACTTATCTACATAAAAAATGTAAAATGAGTAAGTCAGATTACGGATGTGTAATTATGTAGAATATTTAGCTATCATGAAGTCTTCATGACAAAAATTACAACAAAATAGAAATATGCAAGTGACTGATATAAATCTATAAATAAATATCCTGTGTTAAAAATGTATCACTGGATAAAAAACATTTTTGTTTTCTTTATGGAAAAATCTACCTAATGTTGCCCAGAAATTACAGAAAACCTGAAAAAATTTAAATCATACACTCCTAATATTTTGAATGTGTGTAGGTGCCTGGGTGTGCATGTAAATCTATGTTCATGTATAAATATAGTTTTGAATATTTAGAAATAAATGTACTGAATATATCTAAGACATAATGTGATTTTATGAGATACATATATGTAATAAATGAATGGTATAGTCAAACAAATTATTATATACATCACTACTTAACTAGTTTTCCTCCTGTGCAGAGTGACATACAGCAAAACCCCTACATGCAACACACTGTTACTAACTATCGTATTCCTGTTACACATTTGGCTGTTCTTCACACATATCTGCTATTTGTATCTTTTGACATGTGTCTTCCCATTCCTCCCTCACTCATAGCAATTGTTTTATTCTTTATCACTGTACACTTGACTGTTGATAAAATGTGTTCAAAATTTCTAACTGATCCTTTCAAAATATAAAGCTAACAAAAGAACATAGATACACATTTGAATCTATCAGAATTAAGTATAGTAAATCTGAATATGCAACACCATAAGGGAGATACACATCTGCATGTAGGTAAGCATGAGGCCCTGCAAGAGCATGTGGTGGGTTTGATAAGTACTTAGTACATATTCAGTACAAAATATATGTATGATAAATTAGAGACATTTATGTACTGTAGATTGGAGATGGGTTTTGTTGTTGTTGTTATTTGTGTAGATACTGGAGACTCTTCATACATCCTTCTGACTTTTATGGTTTGAAAAGGAAAAAATTTACTTATGTCAATGTTAATAAACATCAGAAAACTCAGCATCAACTTTGTACGTCTGTTTCATTTATTCTTGACTTCAAAAGTAACATTAAGAAAATCACATTGCTCTGTGTGATCCCAGCCACAGGACTGTACTTTAAAGCCAGTTTGACCAAAGGCTTGCAAGACCCCATCTTACAGATACAGTCAGGAATAGTGGTGCATGTCTGTAACACCAGCTCCACAAGAGCTGGAGTATGGTTCCAAGCCAGTCCCAGGCAAAAAGTATAAAAAATAACTAAAACAAAAGGACTAGGCCTATGGTTCAAGTGGCAGAGTGCTTGCCTAGCAAACATAAGACTATTTACTTCAAACCCCACTACTTTCAATAAAGAAAGAAAGAAAGACAGAAATTCATTTTGAAAAACAACAACAAATAAAAAGAAAACTACCTTAATATTATTCAAAACCTTCTATTTTTTAATTTATTATTTATTATAATTTTACTATAGATAGATGTTTCATGTTTTGCATTTATATTTTTTATTCATGTATTAATTTTACATATTATTGGGATTTGGTATAATTTTCCAGACATGGATATGGCATGCATTGAACAAATCCAAGAACCCTTTTGACCCCTCATTCCCACCCTTGCTCCCTTCCCAGTCCCTAATGGTCACTATTTTACTTTCAGGGAAACTTTTTGAGAGTCCAACATCTGAGAGAAAACACGCAGCTCTTGACTTTTTGAGTCTGTATTCTGTCAGTAAAAGTTATGTACCGGGTTCACCCATTTTGCTTTGAATGGTGAGCTTCCAGTCTGAACAATTCTCCCTCATGTGCGATGCCACATCTATATCCATCCATCTGTTGATAGGCACCTGTGCTGATTCTATAGATTTCTATTGTGACATGGATGTGCATTTATTTTGAATATATACATAATAGTGAGATAATGTAAATATAGATGTTAGCTAGTTTAGAGAGTGAATCAATATAATTATAAAAGAAATAGTAATGCTTTATTGAGAAAACAGTCAAAAGATCACTTAGTGCACAACTTTACATAATAAATATGAAAATTTAAATACTAAGAATGTTTTTTGTAATATATGCTTTCTGTGATATATTACTTAAAAACATTAACATAGATTATAAAGGCAGTGATGATTTAACAGATTAAATTTCTCATCAGAATCAAGACTATCACTGCTCCAAATAATGGAAACCTGTTTAGTTTTACTGAGAAATGTTACCAAAACTAAAGCAATTCAAAATCCTCAATATGATGCAAATATTTTATGAGACAGAAAAGATGAACAAATTTTCTGACAAGGCAAATGAAATGATTATTTCCAAATCATAGAAGAATGCTCAGGTATGATGTAGATATGAAAATCCTTAAAAGAGCTATGCGAGAACTGAATTCAGCAGTGACACGTGTATATTCAGAGATGGAATCAAGTGACTGAAGAACAGCTTTAAGTTTCTAATAAAAATAAGTGGTTCACAGGTGCAGATGAAAATCTCAATAAATTCTTTAATTTTTGTTTCCCCTTTAATTCTGAAGGATATTTTCACAGGATACAGAATTCCAGGTTCTTGGTTTTGTTTTCCTTTTTCTCTTTGAACATATTAGAAGTTTTATTCCACTCTCTTCTCTCTTCTATGGATTCTGAAAAGAAGTAGGATGTAACTTTAATGTTTTTTTCTTTAAAGGTAAGCTTTTTCTTTCTTTCTCCAACAGGATCAGTCACCATTGACTAAAACTTTGAAAACATCAGCCAAAATAACCTTAATAAAGTGTTCCTTAGCATTATTTGATTTAAATATTTTCCCTCCAAATTATTTTAACTCTTAAATTGACACAAATTTGAATATATTTATCATGTTACAACATGGATGTTTTGTATTATATAAACATTGTGGAATACCTAAATATGCCTATTGTTTTGCAACATGATAACTATGGTTTATAATATATTTTAGTCTTGATTAAATACTGAACTAAAGATTATAATTAATCCATTGACTGAAAAATGAATGAACACATAAATTAATGACATAAACTTATAAGGAAAGTGGAGTCTGCTCTTATCTGTAGAGATATAATATTATAACAAGAATCTAAGTGAGGTCTGGCGGTGTTGCTCACTGGAAGAGTGAGTGCACAGCATGTGTGAGGACCCAGTTTAAACCCCAGCAACAAAGCAACAATGAGGAAGACGATGATGAAACTAAGTGAATGCACTAATATAGTTTAGTAATGAGTCAGATAATTTTTCATGGCTTCTTGGCTAAAGCCCAACATAAAATAATACATAGTACTATACACACTAAACGGTCAAACATTCACAATCATAATCAAATACTTTTTTGACTGTTCACTAATCTGTCAGGATTGACACAAATCTTATCATGACAGAAGGGTCCTTGTTCCCTTTATTGGTCCTATGTTTAAATATCTTGGAGAAAGAGATGTTTAGAAGGTAATGTGGACGAAGGGGGTCAATTCAAGCATATTTTGATGCACTGCATGAACTTTTGTAAATGCCACAATGTACCCCCACCCAGTACAGCAATATAGGACAAAAAAATTTTTTATAAAGAAGGTAATGTGATGGTGGTATATTTTCAATTTAAGCACAGAACTTGTTTTATTTTTTATTTTCATACCAATTTGTTTTATAGAACTGGGGTTTGAACTCAGAGCCTTGCACTTGCTTAGCAGGCACTTAAGCCATGTCCCAATCCACAACCCTATTTTTTAAACCACTGCAGACACAGTTGATGTTATTAAAACCGACATGGAAATATGGGTACCTACCACCTGAAAGTCAGAACAGAACAGTAATTATTGAGTGCTTACTATGCAGTAATATTATTAGCAATTTATAATTATTAACTTATTTAATCATCACAGAAACTATGTGTGTAAACATTATTATTTCTTTTAAAAACTAGGACTTTATTGTACCATGATTTTAAGCTTTCTAAGGTTGAATATAAACTTCTGGTTTAAGAAGTAAGTTCAGGCATTCCTGTGTGTCCAGAAACTTTACTTCTGGCTTTGTCAGCTCAGCATCACCATAAAATTAAATATTTACAAAATTTCTATAGGTAAATTTATAATTCTCTTTCAAAAGATATTCTAAAAAATTAATAAAAGAGTTATATCATTTTATTGAACAGAATGCTTAGTGATTTAAGGATTTGGTTAAGCATTTAATGAAATTTCAAAGAAAATGAATGCCACACAAATTTTAAAAGCCACATGTAAGAAGTGTGAAACAAGTAAACTAATACAACTTTTTAAAGGACAGTAGTCAAGTTTTGCATTAGGAGAGAAAAATTAAGAATAGTAATAAACACAAGAAGTAGATAAAAAATTTTTGTAAAAGAGAAAAAGAAAAAGTCAAAAATTTAAAAAAACACAAAGAAATAAGATGAAAACAATAGACTATATTTCTTCTTGGTTGAGAACTGATGCTTTCCTCCAGTCTTAGTCCTGGGATTTCTGCCTGCTATTCTCCTTTTGCTTTTCCTTACTCCAGGACTGGTCCTGAGGTGTGGGCCTTTGATCAGTTCATTCTGCCAAGAGTCCTACCTGGGAAGGTCTGCTTATGTGTACCTGATATGCTGAGCAGTGTTCTTAGGGATCTGGTGGAGTAGGAATTGTGTCCTGCCTCTCTCTTCCATGCTGCATCAGAAACAAAGCCATCAAGGGGCTTTTCCTGACTCTGGGACCAATCCTCACTGCGCCCTTTTGATTTCTGCTTTATAGATCTAAAATTCATTTTAAAGTAATTTTTCTCTAGCCACTCTGTGTAGACTTTTACTAATGACATTCCCAAGCTTACTAACATGCCTACCTTTCCATTAGCCCTATACCTAAGGTTTTATTTCTCTTTGGTAGAGATACAGAAATGTGGTACACGTCTGAAATCTGGATCTTCACAACTCTGAAGTTTCTTTGTTGCATTTTTTTAGAATATTAAAGGACCCCACTATTAATTGTTTGTGAATCTAGCTGTCCTTTTTATGCCCTGTGATTTCTTATTTTGCCCTGAAATGTTTGTTTTATGAAATTCAGACTAATTGAAGAGTTAAGACCATTTACCTTTTGGGTTAATGTTAAAAGATATACACTAATTTCTCCTTTCTTCATCTCAAATGTTTGCTTGTTTACTGAGATAATAATGTTTGATATTTTTCCTAATTCTTATTTTTTATCTATTCTTCTAAAGAGATTTATTGATTCTGTATGTCTTTTGATTATTTAAATCTTTCCTCTTCTTCTTGTATAGTATTCTTTTAAGTATTTCTGCAATGCTGGCTTAGTAGTCATGAATTATTTCAGTTTATTTTTATATCTGTCAATTTTGAAGGATAACATTGCTACATATAGTAGTCTCTGTTGATGGTTATTTGGTTTCAGGTCTTGAAATACATCAGTTCCTGCTCTCCCTGCCTCTTTGCTAAAAGGTCTTCTGTAATCTTATATATTGCTAAAGTAATTTTTAAGGGACAGGAAAAGGTGGTGGAACTTCATGAATTAAATAAAACTAAAAATTTATAGTATTTAAGTGTAATAGTACTGATGGAAAGATACATGCCTGAATTCTTATTTTTAAAAATTTTAATATTATTGTTTATGTACCTGGGGTACATTGTGACATTTATAAAAGTTCTACAATATAGCTCAGTTGAATTCACCTCCTCCATCATTCTCCTTTATCCCCCCTTCCCATTCCTGGAATAGTTTCAACAAACAAAATTATCATGAAGCAGATTAACACATACACGGGAACTTACTTCATCACCATAGCCACATTACAAATTTTAGGGTGAATTTCTACTATTCATTAAATTATTCAACTTTACTGTGACAACTGGTTGTTCACAGAAAAAAGTAAAGTGAACCTCCTACTTCACACAAAATCCTATTATACATTACAGCTAAATTGAAGAAACTATAAAAGAGAATTTTAGATTAAAAAAATAAGAATATCTGTTTATCTCTGGGAAAGGAAAGAATATCTTGAGCACATCATAAAGAATCCAAATTAGTGAAAAGTTATGAACATCTTTATACAAATTAAATTAGTTTGCCTAACAAAATCTAATATAAGTTAAACTGAAAATCAAGACACTATTTTAGCCCAGCTGTTTGCAAATCATTACTAGCAACCAAGAAATTTTACCTAGAATAGCAAAAATTTCTTGCAATAAAAAATAATTAATCAAAGCATAAAATTGATTCAGAAGGAAATGTGATATAAATAAAACACAAATTTGAAAGCCTACTTTGCCAGTAAATAGAGAATATGAATTTGAAAATCAATAAATTGCTATTCAACATCCCTGTCACTGACAGAGTTAAAATATGGCAATATCCAAGCTACTGAGAATTGAAGCAGGAGGATCGTGAATGCAAGGCTAGCCTTGGCACCATAGTGAGACCCCCGATCAAAAATAATTTTAAAAAGGGCTGGAAGAGAGGTTCAAGCAGAATGCCTGCCTAACAAGCATAAGCCCCTGAGTTCAAACACCAGTGCTGCCAAAGAAAAAAGTTAATTAATTTGCTAATTAATGAATCTGACAATAACAGATTAAAAATTTTATGTGTAGAGTTAGTAACTGGTAAAATCACATTCAAAAAATCTGATAGAGGGCTGGGGATGTAGTTCAGTGGTAAAGCACTTGTCTAGCATGTGAAAAACTTGCGTTCCATTCCCAGAACCACACACACACATACATACTACACAGAAAAATCTGGTAGAATCTAAAATTATTGAGAGGAAAAGACAAGTTGAGAGCAGAAAAAATGTCATAGGTTATTTCTCTAATATCAAAAACACACTACTGTAATAATATAGATACAGAAATATGTACTAAACTTAGGAAATCATACATAGGATCATAAGCAAGAAATTAATCTGATGCTTATCCCTGAAGAAGCATGGAAGTACATGGGATTGGGCAGAGTTGCCCAATAGGCTTCACCACTTTTTAGCATATGTGAAGATGTGATAAGGTTGGTGAGGACGAAACAAGATGTCATTGTTTTTCACTTTATACATGTATCCATGTTACAATAGCTATTAAATATTTAATGAAGCAGCCAATTTGCTATTGTTTCAATAAAAAATATTAAGTCAGTTTGTCCCAGTTATGTTTTGGATTCTAAGGATATAGAAGTAGACAACAACCACTGTTCTTGTTTTAGGACAGTAAAAAATGTTGAGTGAAAGGGTTGAAGAGATAGACTGCAAATTTTTTAAAGATAATATGTCAGGTAATCAGTTAAAAAGAAAACATAAAAGTGGAATAGGAAATAGTGTGTAATGAAGAGTATGCCAGACATGGTGCTCAGAGAAGTTCCCTATGGTAAGAAGACATTTAGGTAATTGAGGAGATTAGTGAAGAACTGTCTTGGGAACGAATGATAGGTTTGAAAGAGACAACATCAATTGCAATGCTTCTGATGTGATATGCTCTGAATCTTCTAGAAACAGAAACTTAAAACAGACCATGGGGCATGAATTATTATTTGTCATATTTTAGAAACTACTATCAAAAATATGAAATTATCATTAATAAACAGAAGTATATTTAAACTTTCATTAAAACAAATATTAGAAATAAAATTCACAGCTTTTTTCTTTTACCATAAGGACTTCCATTTTGTGAAATATCAGGTATCTTTCCCTAAAAGTAGTAAATAAGATCTATAATGTGCTTTCACTATACTTTTACATAATATATAACTTGACAAAAATTTTGCAAAAATTTTGCACTTAATTAACTGATGCCCATCCAAATTTTTCTATAAAAATATAATTATTATGTGCTGAAAAGTCATGAAAATTCATCAGAAATCAGAATTTGTGCATGCATTTTAATGAAATGAAGTGCTGCTGCATTTTGATTCTATTTTCCATGTAAATGCATTCTAATTCATACTTATGCTGTAGAATATGAAGTGTGCTTCAAGCACAAGGAGAGACATCAGGAATGGTGTACGAGAGAGACTGAAATTGAGATGTAAACAAACATTGTACTCTTTCATCTCTTAAGGAAATGGAGAGCTGCAAATTTTGAGGCAAGTCAGAGCTATAATTTAGCATTAAGACACAAAAATGAGACAGAATAAAATGGAAGACTGAAACCCTAAAGGAGAATGGCTGTAGCAGCATAACATCAAAATATTTTACTGATAAATCCAAATTAGTATGAAGGTAATATTATTAACCACAAATTTTTACCCCCTCAAAATAATTCAAAACTCGATGGAGTTCATCAAAATCATAATTTAGCATCAACGGAATGAAAACAGTCCATTCATGTGTTCATTTATATAAAGAAAAGAGAACAAAAGGGAATAAAAATTTACATTTTTCTCTCCATATACATTTTATCTACATATGGTAAAAAGTTTTAAAATTTATGTGTCTATGTAGTCTGTATCCTACTTTCTTTGCCTGATGAATTATCAAACAGATTCCTTGGCACTAAACTTGTGTTGAATCCTTGACTCTATTTTAATTAGAAATAATCTCCTACAAGTACATTATAATCCTGAGGCAGCCACAAAAGTTACCATAAAATCTATAAGAAATAAGCATAAATATAAATATGCTTTTTCAAAATTCTGGAGACCAGAATCATTATCACTGTGCCAAAGTCAGTGTCCACAGGGCCACACTCCCTTTTTAGGCTCTAGGAGAGAGTACATTAATTGCCTTTTCCAGCTTCTGTTGACTTCCACCTGTCTTTATCTTCTGGATGTGCCAATTAATTCTCCCTTTGTCTTCAAATAACCTATTCCTTTCTGTTAGTTTAATCTCCTTCTGCCTCCCTTATAGGGTACTTATGACTACAGTAGGCTCCATCTTGATGAACTGGGATTATCTCTTAATCTCAAAATCTTTAATCATATCTGAAAAGATTTTTTTCCTTATCAGAATATTTATTGGTGCCAATAATTACAACATGAAATCTTTGAAGGGTTATGATTCAGCCTTCCATGTCACCTTTGAAAACACTTTATAAGATGCTAAAAAATAAGAAAAACATAGCCTAAAATATTTCAAATATTTTCTGTAAATAAAAGCACAAAACACTGGATCATGAACACAATTTGGTAAAGGTCTTTTCCACTTTATAACAAAATTGATCTAACAACATATTCCTAATTTTCATTTGAGAGTACATCAGAGATTTCCACCATCCATATTTCATTCAACATTCATTCAGGAATATTAAAATATTCTCTTAAAAAATTAAGGATTTATCCATAGCTCTTCTCTCTTTCTGTCTCTTTTTTTTAAATTCTTTCAACAGAAGACCTCTTAAAAGTTCATTCATTTCATCTTCAAGTTCTGAGATTCTGTCTTCTGTTTGTTCTATTCTGCTGGATTGGCCTTCCTTTTTGTTTTGCAGTTCTGTTTTGTTCTTTTTTCTGAGGTTTTCCATATCCTGGCAGTTTTCCTCTTCAATGTTGTCTATTTTTGTCCATCGATCTACCCTCTGATCCAGCAATACCACTCTTGGGGATATACCCAAAAGACTGTGACACGGGTTACTCCAGAGGCACCTGCACACCCATGTTTATTGCGGCACTATTCACAATAGCCAAGTTATGGAAACAGCCAAGATGCCCCAGCACTGACGAATGGATTAAGAAAATGTGGTATCTATACACAATGGAATTTTATGCAGCCATGAAGAAGAACGAAATGTTATCATTCGCTGGTAAATGGATGGAATTGGAGAACATCATTCTGAGTGAAGTTAGTCTGGCCCAAAAGACCAAAAATCGTATGTTCTCCCTCATATGCTGACATTAGATCAAGGCAAACACAACAAGGGGATTGGACTTTGAGCACATGATAAAAGCGAGAGCACACAAGAGAGGGGTGAGGATAGGTAAGACACCTAAAAAACTAGCTAGCGTTTGTTGCCCTCAATGCAGAGAAACTAAAGCAGATACCTTAAAAGCAACTGAGGCCAATAGGAAAAGGGGAACAGGTACTAGAGAAAAGGTTAGATCAAAAAGAATTAACCTAGAAGGTAACACCCACGCACAGGATATCAATGTGAGTCAATGCCCTGTATAGCTATCCTTATCTCAACCAGCAAAAACCCTTGTTTCTTCCTGTTATTGCTTATACTCTCTCTACAACAAAATTAGAAATAAGGGCAAAATAGTTTCTGCTGGGTATTGAGGGGGGGAGGGAGGGGGCGGAGTGGGTGGTAAGGGTGGGGTTGGGGGCAGGGGGGAGAAATGACCCAAGCCTTGTATGCACATATAAATAATAAAAGAAAAAGGAAAAAAAAAAGTTCATTCATGTCAATGTGGACTTCCCATAGCATGGACTTCAAACCCTTACATCTTCTACCAATTACCTAGGCCCCAAACTGCTTCCACTTCCTTAGTAATTGTCTGGAGCAGCCTCCCGAGTCCTAAGTACTTTCCTCCCACTGCTAACATACTGGGTTTGACATGATGCAATCGGACCTTTTCTGCTCTTCCTCAGGTTATTCGAGTATGGAAAATCCACCTCTAAACCACCTTCTTCTCAGAGAAGCTCTAACGACAAGTCAGGCTCCCGTTGATCACATGGCTTTCTTCTAGTCTGTCTTTCTATTCCATTTTAACCCAATGAGACTGGGGAAACTGATGTGGTTATGTTGGGTGGTTGGGAATTGTTCTCTTTTCTTTATATAAACAAATAGATTGATAGACTGTTTTCATGAAGTTTGCTTACTTTCTTTTAATGAAGGAAAAAGTAAACCTGAATACAATATTTTATCACCTTGCAGGTTGAGTACAGAGAACCACCTATATACAGAGGTGTCACTCTGATAACAAAATTGGCCTATGTCTGAAGTCAATCTTCCTCAATGCCCAGAAAGATTCAAGTTTTCCTTTCCCACGTTTGGCATATTTAAAATATTTTTAAGCTGTCTTTGTCTTATTTTTCGTGGGAGGAAAAGTGTGTAAGTGATTAAATTGACTATTTGAGAACACTTCTCAGCAGTGTTGAAGAAGTGGTCTGCTTTCACATACTGCTTATAGTAAAATGAAAGAATGTTAACAGGGTTGGTGTAGTCTATGATCAGAAGACTTCCAAATTCTTTGTATTCCACTGGGAAGAATGGTAGGACACATGGGTGTAAAGGGAGGTTATTAAAAGTTAGGAAAGGAAAATACAAGAGGGACCCTAGGGGGCCCTCGAAAAGAGTGTTTCTGCTCTTCAGCTGCTTTTAAAACTGATGATAACCTATGGGAAGGGCTGAACCAGGTGATTCCCATCCAATAATCAGTGAGTGGGGAGGAACATGCACAGTTAACAGCCAGATGAGGGTGGTTCCTGAGCCAAAGCATGGTTAATCTAAGATGTATTATTTTTTCTATGAGTTCTGATCTTTCCCTAAATTACTCTGCGTCAAGAAGAGAGAAATGAGTTAAAGATGGAACTGTTAATCAGAAAGGAGGTAGAACTTAAAGATTTGGAGAATTCTCAACCTAATATTAATATTATAAGGAATGAGAAAACTTGTTTAGCAGAGAGCACTAGGGTGTGGCCAAATGATCATTTGATAAGATTAGTTCCTCTTCTCTGTAGAAGCTTGGAGCGATTCATCAAAATAATGGTGGGATTTGTTTCCATTAGGTTGCTCTAGATAAATCAGTATCTCTTGTTCAAGAAAATGTAAGAAGGAAAAGACTAGCAGTGAAGGAGGGACCTAGGTGAGTACCGCATCATAGGACCTATTAGGTGAACTCAGAAGCTAATGGTGCAGCTCCAGTTGGCCCAGGTGTGGCACAGACCACAGTGTTTGCCCACTATGAGATCATAGGTAACAAAGTTGGAGGAGTCCTCATAGTTCAGTGGGGGAATAAGCCCTGAGGATGTTTCTGTCTCTACTTAGAGTTAGGAGAACAGATTCAACCTTTTGAGAAACCCTAAGGGTGGGTCCAGGTTACAACTTAGAGAAGTTGAGGTAGGAGATCTTCTGATTACCAGGATTGCTGAGGGGTCAGCTCCTGCCCCATATCTACAAGGTAAGTTAGCAGTTTTGCAACCATGTGCAAGTAACAACAGTGCCTGACATCTTACATATACCTTGAAAACATAATAAATGCTACTTTGCTTTTACCTCTTAAATTTTACTATAATACTTATTAAGAATATAGATGCTGGATCAAAGCAACACACATTTGGGGCACTTCTACTGAAATCCCTTAACCAAAGCAGAGTAGCAGCATCTGAGAGGCAGTCCGCTGGGATGCTTCTAGCAAGAGAAATCCAGCACCCATAGGAAGAAAAAAAACAGCTGACAGAGTGAATATCAACAGTACCTTTTCCCAACTCTGTCAAGTAAGATCCTTCTTATTATGTTTCTAGTATCCTGGAATAATAACAGTAGTTACATGTTCATATCTGAATTTTCAAGTAGGTCAAAAAAAAAACATTAAAGAAGTGGTCCTACAATCAACTGCTTCACTAAGCAGAAGACATATAAAGAAAAAAGTTCTATAACACAGAAATCTAAGATAACAGAACTGACATATTAAAAGTTGATTGGCCAGACTTTCATTTTAAATATTATAAGACTATTCTAAACTAACCAAGTAGGACAGGTAGGAAAATAATGAAAAATCACCACGAATTCTGAAACTCATCACTGAAAATCACTCCCTTTACTCGGATTAATTTTAAAATGAAACATTCCAGAAACACAGGAGAACCAAAGTGAGAAAAAAAATACTTTAAAATATGATTTATATCTGAGAAATCTCAAGGAACATTGAGACCTGTTTTAGTAGATACAAACCTATGGAAGTACTAAAAGCAGTCATTTTTTTTTTTTTCCTGAGCCTTCAGAAGCAATTACATCCTCACATTCCCAGCATTCTCTACTGGTGTTCCTATTGCCTATGCTTGCTGCCAAGCTTCAAGTTCAGAATCAGTTTTTATTAGGATTTTGTCAATCTCCTTGTTGAAAGGGGAACAGAATGCACATACAAAGACAGAAGGTATAGTTGGCATGTGCATTGGCCATGGTTCTCCAGAAAAACAGAACCAGTAAGGAATATGTTGATACAGCATAAAAAGGTTTATTTGGAAGGATTGGCTCCTATGATTATGGAAATAAAATGTCCATAACTTTCCAGGTTGGAGGCTCAGAAAAGTTGCTTCTAGTCCAAACCCCAAAAATAAGAAGTTGGGGACACTCTGATGTAAGTTCTAAACCCTGCAAACCATGGGCAATGATGCCCAAGGACAAGAGAAAATGGATTTTCCACTCTAGTTGAGAAACCAAATTTTTCCATTTTTGCTTTTTTGTTCTATTTTCAACAGATTGTACAATGTCCATCCTCACTGGTGAGGGTATATCTTAGCCTGATCAAGTTGACACATAAAATTAGCCATCACAGCATTTTTTTAGATTAGGACCAATCTTTTTGTTTCCTAAAGGGCTCTATGGTAAACATTTTAGTTTGTAGATATCTGTTCTCTGCCACTTGCATCTGAAATCTGTTGTTGTGGTACAAACAGTTAAAAATAATATATAAATGAGTGGATATGAGTACGTTTTAGTATTTTGTTCACAAAGTAGGTGCTTGTGCCCATGGGCTTTGCTGCTAACCTTGCTACAATCACCAAAGGATATATACTCAAAGTTAAGCAAATCATCTTCAAAACATAAGAATTTGTAGAAATACTTTTTGGTTGCTTAAAGCAATAGAAATGTAAAGTCATTCTAAATTGCCATCACCAAAATTAAGTTTTGTAATACTATATAATGTAATTTTATGTACTTTGGATTTTTTGACAGCACTGACACAAGTGACCATTTTATAGAAGACAAAAAATATACAAGATGATTCTTTGTTTCTTACATTGCTGGAATTAAAACAATATAGCAAACAAATTCATATTTATGTACAAAACTGCACATGTTCATTGAGAAGTCCAAACAAATGAGAAAGTTAAAGCAGAAGTAATAATGAGGGGTGAGAAAGAACACCAGAGTTGCCATGGGGGTTTACAAACTCTGACAATTAGTACAGAAAAATAAATAAATAAATAAAAAGAATAAAAAAATTGTGATCTTAATACTATATAAGGAGATTTTCTGTATTTTGGATTCTGAAATGATTTTTCTTTCCATTCCTACTCTATAGACAGAGCATGATTTCAAATGCAATTGGGTTTAGATATACTTACTTTGAGTAATGTTCTTAATTTCAAATTAACACTGTGCACATTCTGATCATAGATACAAAAGATAACCCATGTGTCCCTTTCCCCCTTTCCGTATCCTATGAGGAAAACCTAGAGAGTTGTTGTCCATTACCAGACTTCCAGAATGACGAGACTGTGGGACAGAAATGACCAGACCTCACCTACAGCCTGGAGTAGAGTCTAGCTAATACTCATCTAATCCACAAATATGACGATTTGTAGCTATAAGCTACTGAATTTTAGAGATCTTGCTATATAGTATTATTAGGTAAAAATCTTTCTAAGATACTTAAAAATATTTTGATTGAAAAATAAATTTTGTAAATACTTTTCAACTTCATCTAGTAAATCATTTGTATGATAATGATTTCAGTGGTTGTCTTTGGGTAGATGGGAATACAAGTGCTCTATATTCTGTTTTGAATATTTTTTTCTAAAACATGCATTGCATATCTGATTTAAAATACTTTAGTTTCTCTATTTTTCCTTTGTAATTTTAACTTAAAGTTTTATCTTTTAGAAGGTGAAGAAGATATTGTAAGAATATTATTAACATCAGTGCTTGGTAAAGTAAATAATTTTGATATGATAATGAAGATGATGATGGCTTCTACTTGAATAACTTGATAAACAAATAGATTAAAAAATCAAACAACAATTTTTTTATTTGAAGACTAGAGTTGTGGTTCAAGTGCTAGGGTGCTTGCTTGGCCAGTGCAAGATCCTGAGTTCAAAACCCCATATCAAATACCCAAAAATAACTTTTTATTTTAGTCTTTTAGTAATTTGGGTGAGTCTTCTCTGAAAATGAAATGCATTTTTCCTGAAAGATATAATTTACACTGTCACTATAGAAAGCATAGCATTTACCTAACACAAAAAAAGCCCACAAAAACTAACAGATCATTACGACATAATCCAGCATAGATTTCCATAGCTTTTATATAACAAGATCTATATTTCCATCCTCTAAACATACTACCTCACCATAAGTAATTAACATTAGACACATAATAATAAAAATAACCCTATTGTGCATCTAAGTAATGTATGAATATTTAAAATACCATCCACAGTAGCTATCACACCTTGGAAGATTTGCATCACTCTATAATTTACAGGAAATAAAATGGTCTCAAACATAATCCAAGTAAGTTTAAATAAAGATTCAAAGTGCATCTATGTGTAATTCAAAATTGCAGGCTTTTGGTAAGATTATGTGAAGTTACTCAATATTCCTCAATGGTAAAAGTAAGTGCAGCAGAGTTTCTTATGGTTAATCCTGTTGTCAGCATGATTAGAGTAAGTGACAGGTAGAAAACTGATAAAGTATACTCCTGGGTATGCCTTTAATGGTGTTTCCACAGAAGATTCACAGGTGGTTCAGTGAACTGAAGTGGGAAAGGCCTGTCCTGAGTGTGGGTGGTACCATCTTGTAGGTTGGGTGCCCAGATAGAACAAAAAGTGGAAATTTGCAAGTATGCTGTTGCTTTAAGGTATCAAGTTCCAGATTTTCCATTCCTTCAGCTGGAAGGACTGAAGGGCTTTTATGCCCCATGGATTTTCCAAAGGACTCCCATGCCTTCAAATTTGAACTAGGGCTCCATCATGGATCCTGGTTATTCTGAGGCTTCCAGCTTCTTGGACAGAACAGCTACTGGTTTCCCAGCTTCTCCAGCTGCAAGCAGCCATTGTGGGACTATTTAAGCTCTAATTGTACTAGACAATCTATATTTCCTCTTTAAGTTATATGTATAATCTATTAATTCTGTTCCTCTGGAGAACCTAGACCAGTGCAGGGTCCATGTTTGTTTTGTTTACATATGTGTTCTACCACATTCACTCCACCTTGATTTCTTTAAAGAAAAAAAAATCATGCGGAGAATCGGACTTGTATTATGAGAAGTGTGTTAAATGTATTTCATTAATAGTTTCAATTAATGGTCATTCTGTATTCACAGCCCATGTCCAGAAATGTGTAGTTCTTTCCCTCACTGATTCTGTACTGACCTCACAGTTCAATTTGGCCAATAGTTTGCTCCAGAAGTGATGGTGTGCCAGTTTTGAGACTACATCTCAAAATGCTTTGGGTTCTTCTTCTGGCACTCTTACTTGCCTTCTAAAAGATATAGCATTGCTCTGCCATGAAAACAAGCTTGGGTTGGCCTAATGGAGGATGAAAGATCATGTGGAGAAGCCAAAAGATTACAGAAAACAGCTAGCCTCTTCTGAGTAGCAGAACTTTCTAGCTCACCTCACACACCTCATCACAGATAGAAAGGAGTTCCATGTCAAAACCAGACTGATGATCTGCTGAACCTAAATTACCAGCTTGAGAGTGATGAGCTAGACAGTCACTTGAAGTCACTACATTTTTAGGAGAAGTTTAGTGGGAAGGATTTATCAAAGAGAATAACATTGAGGACTTAACTGTTCTAATACCACAAATGATGAATATTATTTTCTATTCTTTTATGAAATACTCATCACTTCAAAGTCCTATTTTTTTAATGACAATATTTTTAAAATGTTGATAATAAGTCTTATGTTTTCAGTTTATGTGAGCTCTATCTGGGGATATAAAGGTTTGGGGGCGGTCTTATTGTGTGTGCATGTGTGTATGTTTGTGCCTGTACTGACAAAACACAACTTTTGAACAAAAATACAAAATATTTCTTAATTAAATATGGCCAGAGGATAGAGATAAAAGCACAACACAGGATCTTTCAGTCTTCTGGGGATTTTATATAATGCAGTTTTTATTCAGTTTATTTCCCCAAAGCAATATTTTAAAGAAGGGAGCTACTTTTGAATATTAAACATATAAACTTTAAGTAATGCTATTTTTATTAAAAATAGAGTTTCACATATTTTAATTACCTAGGTTCAGAAGTTATGTAACTATGCAAAAATGTATACTGCCTAGCCTTCTGCCTCTAGCTTTTATTCTTTTCTACTACTTATAATTTTCTTAGTAAAAATTCCTCCTTTTTATTCTGGGCTTATTTCAGTACTTATGTCAAGTGGCTCCTAGATATATCACCAAAAAACCACATATGCCTGACTGATACCAGCTAATCTAAGCCTCACTAGCAGTTCCTGACACAGGATAGTCATTTTTTAAGAAATACTACTTTAAAGTCACTTTTGAATTTTTTTAAAAAGTAGAATAGCTAACTGATATAACTGGCTAGATTTAACATCTAATATTTGTAGGTAATGATTTCCTGTAAACAAATTCCCCCTTTAAACTGCTTTCCTTGCATGGGTTTCACTTGGGGATACGGTGTGTGTCTAGCATGTACAAGGTCCTGTTTTCAATCCCAAACATTGCAAAACAAGCAAATATATAAAAACTGTTTTCTAAGTTTCCACAATCTCAGCTAATGTTACCATCATCCACTGAGACATTATTAGCTCTATTATGTTACTCATCCTCCATCCTGTAACTGTCATGTTTGTTCCATGTTGAATATACGCACTGTACAATTTTACTGACCAGCATTTCCAATGCAAACACATCCCATATTTAATTTTTTGGAAATCTAATCAATATTTCCTTCAAAGTATATGTACAGCCTAAATATTTGTTCATCACTCTCAATATTACTGCACTATTGAAGCCACTGTCATTTCTGCCTATGCTGTTGACATAGTTTGATATTGGTTGTCTATGCATCTTTGATTGACATCCTATAGTCTATGTATAGCACAGTGTCAAAAATTATATTTCTTCCTATAAATCAGATTAAGCCTGCTTCTCAGTGTGCTTTGTTATTTCTTTTCTGTGTAGCAGGCACCAATAAGTCACAATAGGAGCCTATTCATTATAACAAAAAATAATGGTAGGTATATAATTAATAATTTAAACCTACTTATCTAAGCTGGAGTGAATATACGTACTTTATGGTGAGTATGTACAGTAGGGAATAAAATTATATACAGCATCTGTGCTCAAAAAGAAATGGCTCTCAGCTTCATACAAATTCTAGTACCAATTTATGCATTATCTCTACATTTATAAACACACAGATATAATATGTAAATATAAACAGAAATATATTTCCTAAAAGTAGAGACCTTCCTAGGTTTATAATGAATCATCAGAATGACTGATTGCATCACATACTGTAGTTGGGATATCAGATAACAAGAGGTGTTTATATTATATGTGTGTGTAGGACAAATTTATGTATCCTTAGAATTCTCTTTTATGTGTAAATGCTGTTGATGAATCAGAGCAAAGCAGATCAACCAGTCATTCTGGTGGATAGGTGGGAGTCATACTGAAAGAGCAGAAAATCCTCCTTCCTTTTATCCACAGAAGATTCCCATGCAGTTCAATGTATCCTTCAGGGTTCTTAAAAAACATAATTAAAAATCCACTAACATAAACTGCAGTGAATATGCATGTGATATGGTGAGTATACTTAGTAGGGGTAAAATTGTATATAGCATCTGATGCTCAAAAAGGAAATATTTCTAAGGTTTATACAAATCCTAACACCTACATCAATGATGTGGATAAAAATTAAAATAGCTTGAAAGCATTTGCCTTTGAAATTGTTTTCAAATTGAACATTGCTTGATGTGTTCCTTTTAATTTGTCTTTATAAACGTGTTACAATGGTGCATGCATGGAATGGAATATGTCCCTGATTTCCACCTGCCTTATGAGTGTCACTGGTTATAAATTTTTTAACATATACAAGAATTAATTCAGAATTTTTAAACCTGTTGAAATCACCATAAGAAGTGGACAAAGATAGAAAGGAGAAAAATAGAGGGGATGAGCCCCTTTGGATTATAACACATATGTATACATGAAAATGTCACAAGGAAACACCCTGAATAGCTATCTTAAACAAACAAAAATGTCTTTTTTTTTTTTTCCAAAATAGAGAACGGGAAGGTGAAACAGGTTCCATCTGGGGGTTGGTACGACTGGGAGGAGGAGAAAAGGGTGTAGGAGGGTGAATATGGTAGAAATATTATGTACCTATGTATGAAAATGAAAAAGATGAGACCAGTTGAAACTATTCCAGGGATGGGGGAAGGAGGGAAAAAGGAGAATGATGGTGAAGATGAATTCAACTATGATACATTATAAGAATTTTTGTGAAGTATCACAGTGTACTCCCAGTACAATATAATAATAATAATAATATGTAGTATTAAAAACAATAAGACATGAGAAATATTTTAAAATGAACATTTATTTTCACATCACTTTCCAAATACATTCTTTTAGTGTTAGGTTGAAAGAAGTACCATGTAACAAGGGTGGGGACATGCCTGAATTAGCCCTGTGGTGACAGTTCTCTGATCATTTGACAAATCTTGGCCCAGGGAGTTACAATTTAACAAGTGAAGTAGTAAATATAGAAGACTCCTTTGAAAAGTGAAATCCCTGTAGAGCAGGATTTGTAAGAATCTAAGGGAAATTTACATTTCAACACATTGTTCATTTCCACTTCCCACAGAGGGCTCTTGCAGAACAATTGCACTTTTCAGAGCTCTTTGCTGCTGTAGTTGGAGTCAGTGGCAAAGGCCCTGCTGCAAAGCCACATTACCAGAACATGTTGAAAGGACAGTCACACAGAAGAAAGTCACTTTGTTAAATAACATTCTTTACAGTTTGGTACTGGGAGAAAAAATAAAAACTTGGAGTTTAGTAAATCATGGTTCAGCACCTTCACAGACGTCAATTTTTATTTCGATGACTCACAGGGTTATTCGGTAACACCTTTGATTCTCTCCTTAATAAGAGTCACAAGCAGATGTTTGTATATGCACACTGAACTGATGGGTGAAAAGTTCCTTGAGTAATTGCACATAAGCAGATTATGTGAAACTCATAAAATGTGTTCTTTAAGGTTAATTTTGGGCAATCCATAAGAAATTAGATTGCATTAATTATTGATAGAGAATATCTCTCTTTATTTAAAAAACACTACATTTCCTTATGGAAAAAAAATTTTGAACATTGCTAAATGTATTATCTATGTAAAATCTTATATAAATTAGTTGTGTATGTCAATTACTATTTTTCCCCAAACTCATTCATTGATAGAAGTAACAATTTCCTCTCAATATTGTTGATATACTTTAACTACATTTATGTCTCAATTTACTTGCCTATAAAATGCATGATTTACATTAGAGAAATTACCTGTTTTAAAATACTAAGCAAAAGTGTTTTAACCTAATCCTCTCCTTTGAGAATATTAGATTTTCAAGAATACAATAAAGGTAACTAGCCTAATTTGCACATAGGCAGAAACACCATCCAACTCTACATATACTTTTTCAGCATATGAATAAATAAATAAATATAGCCGTACTGGGGCTTGAACTCAGGGCCTTCACCTTGAGCCACTCCACTAGTTCTTTTTTGTGAAGAGTGATTTCCAGATAGGGTCTTGAGAACTATTTGCCCTGGCTGGCTTTGAACTGCAATCCTCTTGATCTCTGCCTCCTGAGTTGCTAGGATTACAGGTGTGAGCCACATGCACCTTGCCTCATCTTGTATTTTGAACATTTTTAGGGGTCTAGAAATAACTAGACGATGAGACATTTTATTACAGTTTTAAAATAATTATTTCCCAAGATCTTTCTTAGCTGAAAACTTTTCTCTTTTCTCCTCCATTGCTCCCAGGTTGCAGTTATTCAAAGTGCAGTGAAAACCTGTGCCCATAAAGAGAATTACACAGAATGTTAATGGCAGTTTTAGTAATAATACATAAATCCTGGAGCAAACCTAAAAGTTTACAAACAATACATGGATAAGCAATTTGCGTACTATTCATATAGTAGATTAATACTCTACAGTAAAAGTAATTGAACTCTTCATAAATGTCAAAAAGGGATTGAATCTCAAAAATGGTATGTTGAACAAGAGAAAAAAGACATAGAAATGCATAATATATGGTTCCATTTAAATGAAGTATTAAAACAGGGAGATTGGTAACAGCAGAGAATGTTCTACTTGGGAACTGAGAAGAATATGATTAGACAAGGAAGAATTAAAAGTCTTGTTGATATCATTGCTTGGGATTTGGATATATTAGTATATCCTGCTATCAAAACTCATTAAAAAAAGCCCACTTCAGATTTTTTCATTTTATCACATATAAATCATTTTCACTATAAACAAAATAAGTTTTAGTGGGTGTAACATTGTAATTATTATTATTCTATTCTTTTCTAGGCATATCTAAACGTTTTTGAAATTCTAAATGGTAGTCTAATATCGTAATATCAACACTTTGAGCAGGGGTGGGTTCTCATAGCTTTGTTATTTCAGTTTGCCCCCTTCACCCAAACACCTATAGTCACAAACGTGTAGAGTCACTGTAGTTTATTGTCCTGGGAGCATAGATGTACTAATAGACCAAGCAGACCTTACCCCTGTGAGTGTATGGTGATAAAACAGAGTGAATGACTGAATCAGTCTGGACAATGGACTGTAATATCAGAAACATCCTTTAAGAATAACTTTATTCATTGTTGGGAATTAGAGAAAAGGCAAACTTGTTTTATAGAAAAAAATTAATATGAAAAGAGGAATAGAACCCTAAAGAGATATACAGATGAGAGATAAGGAAGTAAAGTTGCTTAGGTTCTTGGTAGCTTTCTAATCATTTGCCATGTGTTTATATCAGGGGCTCAGGATTCTGGTTTGGAAAATCATTCATTTCTGCTTGAATCTTTTCTCCATTTCATCACACTCTAAATGTGGTCTCTTTATATTAACTTTTTTTATCTGTGAAAGTGTTATTAAAATACTAAGAATCTCTGCAAAGGGGATTTGGAGAAATAAACAAGACAATTCATAAGCAATGGCTTGAAGACAGGAAGTGCTCAGTGTTACTTATCAAAAAGTTATAAATGTATGCGATCAATTGTATTTGCTATTGTCATATCATTTTTTGTAGCCAGTTGAATTCCTCCAGTGGTTTTCATGAAAGCTATTGTAGTAAAACTATTGTACTGGGAAAGAGAGGGAGCACATGAAAAGTTTGATAGGAGACTTGTATTAAAGAATTTTAAAGACTAAAGCAGGGGCCACCGCCTCCGTCCAGGCTGCGGGCCCCCGCCGGTTACATAACTCGTTGCGGGACCCACGCGGTCCAGTATCCCGGCTCCCTGCGTCCCAGGATGCACTGAGCCCCGCGACGCCCTCATCTGGCCCCGGCTCCCGCCCGAGGTGTGAATGACAGAGGTGGTGCCTTCGAGCGCCCTCAGCGAGGTCAGCCTACGCCTCCTCTGTCACGATGACATAGACACTGTGAAGCACCTGTGCAGTGACCGGTTCCCCAGTGAGTACCCAGACTCATGGTATCGTGATATTACGTCCAACAAGAAGTTCTTCTCCCTTGCTGCAACCTACAGAGGTGCCATTGTGGGAATGATAGTAGCTGAAATTAAGAGCAGGACCAAAATACATAAGGAGGATGGAGATATCCTGGCCTCAGCTTCTCTGTTGACGAACAAGTTGCGTACATTCTAAGTTTGGGAGTAGTGAAAGAATTCCGAAAGCACGGCATAGGTTCTCTTTTACTTGACAGTTTAAAGGATCACATGTCAACCACCGCTCAGGACCACTGTAAAGCCATCTACCTGCATGTCTTCACCACCAACAACACAGCGATAAACTTCTATGAAAACAGAGACTTTAGGCAGCATCATTATCTGCCTTATTACTACTCCATCTGAGGGGTCCTTAAAGATGGCTTCATCTATGTCCTCTACATCAGTGGCGGTCACACTCCCTGGACCATCTTGGACTACATCCAACACCTGGGCTCAGCACTAGCCAACATGAGCCCCTGCTCCATCCCGCACAGGATCTACCGCCAGGCCCACAGCCTGCTCTGCAGTTTCCTGCAGTGGTCCAGTATCTCCTCCAAGGGTGGCATCGAGTACAGCCGCACCATGTGATGCCAGCTGGGCAGCCTCCACCAAGCCACCTCCCACAGCACCCTGTGGAACCCACCTTCCTGTCTGTCTGACCTCTGCTGTTCTCTTCAAGGAGCTGGCGGCTACCTGCTGGCCCTTCAGCCTGCCCCAGCTGCAGGTCTGGTGCTACGTGGGTTCAGGAGCAGAGCATGCACCCTGTCTCCCCACAGGATCCCTGGTTCTCCTTCCTGCTTCTGGAAACTTCTCCCTCCACTCACTCTCACCATCATACAGCAGGTGTTGCTGTTTTCACTAGGAAGGGGCTTCCCTCTCTGGACCTCTCTGCTCCTCTGTCTGGTCCTTCAGCTTCTTCCTTCAAAATGAACTGAACTTTGCGCTGTGAAGGAAAAATGTGACATGGACATCCTTAACTCTGAAGGCACAGGAGCCTCAGAACAAGGGGGTGCAATAAAGGGAATGTCATGCCTTTGTCCAGGGCCTGTCTGAAGAAGCCTAGAGGGTGGGAGCAACCTCCACTCTTCCACAGGAGGCTGACTCTGGAGCACAGAGCTCCAGCACTTGGCCTGGGGCAGATAGACAGTGGAACAGTTCCCGGCTCCCTAGTGACCTCCTGCCGTGTGCTTCTTATTCTCTAGAGGGATTGTAGGGCCCATCAGATCATGGTATTCTCCACACAGCTAACTTGCCCTAAGAGCTGAACTGAGGAGAAGCACTTGCGAGGCACCTGGGGTTCTCCTTTGCGCGTCCTTCAGTAAGCTGAAGCTCCAAAGCCTGGCCAGATGCAGACATGAGGAGGCTGAGCTCCACATCAGGCATCACTACTGCCATGAGCCCCTGGGGCAGTGGGCAGTCAGTGGCTTGATACCCCTCAGCCTCAGGCAGAGGCTGCATCAGCACTATGAGTCATGCTTGCAGCATGCATGTGTCAAGAATCCAGCATCCTGTCACACTGTATGCCCAAACTACTTGCTGCCAGTCCCACTCAGCACTACTGCAGTGTCAGAAGAGCCGTCATAGAGGGTCCTCAAGGCCCCTTGCTTTACCAGCATGAGGAGGAGGAAGGAACAGTTCAGCAGGTGGGCCTCAGTGACTGAGTGCTTCCCTTCCTCAGTATCTTCTGGCTCATGGCTTTCAGGGAACTGGAGACATCTCAAAGCCTTCACTTGGCCTCACAGAGAGGAAGGGTCCTTACAAGGAACACAGGCCCAGCAAGAAGTGTCCGCCTCCCTCAACAATGCTGGCCAGCATTGTTCCATGCCATGGTGACTGGGCCAAGGTCCCAGCCCTGTGTCCTCTCTCCTTTCAATCAACGGTGATCATGTGATTTTTATTTCTGCTCCATGTGGTCAGGGAAAATTCTCCCAGAAGGTTCTGCTTTGGACATTCATAATCTAGCTTGGAGCCCTTGCCCTGCCCTTCCCTCCCTTCACTCCCCTAATCATTGCAGCATCTAGCCCAGTGTTGAACAGATATTAGTGTTTTGTCTCATTACAAATAAATAGCCTTTAACTGAAAAAAATAAAAAAAGACTAAAGCACATTTTTGTTTATAGTAATCAATAAGTGTAAAATTGTCCAATTTTGATTGATGTCTCATATAGACAGTGCATACATGTCACTGAAGTACTGGATAAAGTATTACAACCCCACAACAATCTTCAGTAAACTGCAGTGAGGAATAAATGCTAATGAAGATCTTGTCAGACAGGTCCTTGTAAAAGCATGCACTAGGAACCATTATCACATTGAACTTGAAATGAGTACTTCATTACCAACATAAACAAATAAAGAGAGAGACAAAGATAACCTCTCCAGAACACCACTTAAAATAATCACATGTATCATAGTGAGTGCTTCTCATAGCCTTAACATAAAGAGTTTTTCATTAATATTCAAATAAAAATCTGCCTAATACAAACTCGTATTTCCCTAAAATGATTATACTGACTCTCACAATATGGCTATTCTTAAAATGGCTTTTACTACTATTTTACAATTCATAAAATGGCTTGAATGAGGTAAGTTCTAATCAAAATGCAATACTTTATTTTTGTGAAAGGTCTAAGTTAAGTACCATGCAAATATAGTATAATTTACAATTATTTGTAAAGTCCTTTATCCTATCTGTTAAATACAACATTGTACATTTAGGGTGAAAAATTGGGGTGCATACCAGCCTTCTCTAACATAACCTTGAACAACTGACAAAAAAAACTTGATTATTCTTTGAGAAGGAGTAATTTAAAATTATGAAAACAAACTGAAGAAAATGATAGATGGGGAAATTCCTCTCCTTTCTATAGCAATGTACACTTCTGGCAAGGCAGCCTTTGCATCACTTCTGCAGGCTTCAGAGTGCTTTCTCACAGATTTGCTATTAGGATATGTGTCCTTCCAGGTACATCTACATTGAAAGGTGGAGGTTTTGTGTGTGTGTGTGTGTGTGTGTGTGTTTGTATCTGCATGCGTGAATATGTGTGTGTTTATTTGCACTGGAACAAATAGTTTTAACAAACAGTATTCTTTATTGCTTCAGTGGGTATCTTATCATGTAATGATTATGACTTCTTTTTTGAAATCCTGTGTATTTTAAAGGGTCATTCGAAGTCATGAATAATGTAAGTATATGGTTTGCAAATATTTTTCCCAATACCATAGGTTGCATTTTCACTCTGTTGATTGTTTCTTTTCAGTGAACTGTACATGGAACTCTTTCAGTTTGATAGCAAAATACAAGCAAATAAAACCCCTGATTATCCCAAGTTTTAAAAATGTTGACCACAAACAGGAGTGCACATTTCTCTGAAGAAGATATGCACTGCTCAAACAGAATATGGGAGAAATGCTCAATGTCACCCATCATGAAGAAAATGTGTCTGAAAACCCAAGGAGATACAGTTCAAGCTGTCAGGATGGCTATTATTGAAAAAATACAAAACAAATGTTGAGAAGAGTGTATAGATGTGGACATCCTTTTACATTTTTAGTAGGAAAGAAAAATTGTGTATCTTTTACTGAAAACAATATTAAGATTTTTCAATAAATTTAAAACTAGATTCAGCAATCCCGCTTTGTATTTAAGGGATATTAGTACTTTCATGTTCATCGCAGCACTTTAACTATAGCCGTGATGTAGAAACAAACTAAGTACCAATCAATAATCAATAGAAAAAGAAAATTTGGTACAAAAGCATAGCAGAAAACTATTTAACATTAAAAATGCAAATTCTGTAATATAGGACATAGATGAACCTTGAGGGTGTTATGGTAACCGAACCACTCACAGAAAGGCAAGTAGTACATGATTCTACTTAATGTAAACCATCTTAAAGAGTCAAAGTCATTGAAACAAAGAATGGAATAGTCCTTGCCAGAGACTAAAGGAAGTGGAATTTAGGCAGTATTTATGGGCATAAAATTGCAGTAAGGTCAGATGACAAAGTTTTACAGAGCTGTACAACATTGTACAGAAGTATTTTATTAGAAATTAAATTTTTGCTAATAGTATATATCTCATCTTAAAAGTACTTATCCAAATCAAATTAAAAAAAATAAAGTTAGTAGATCTTTATTAGATAAAGTGAAATACTAATACGGGTGAAACCGCATACAGGCATATATATATTTAATATTATATTATTTAAATACTTAACATTAATATTTCAGAACTGTGATATTTCTGAAATATTTTTACTGTACAATTGTGGTTAAAATTAAGACCTTCATTGAATTTATAATGATTTTCTCTTGAAAATCCATTAAGAAAACAAATTCATAGTAAACCCACCTATTGATGGTATTGTAAAATTCTTATATGACAAGTTGCAAATATGTAACAAAAACAAAATGAAAAGTATGAGAACAAACAATACTCCTATTATGTTTTTTGTATTAATCCATCTTTGCAACTTGTTTTGTTTTTACCTAACTTTTTGAAAATCTCATTTGCATATTATCATACTAGAATTTCTATGATAATTGAAATTCTACACAGCTTATTCTTCTAAATAGTATTATACTTTTCATATAACAGATAGAAGAAGGATGTTTACATAAGATGCTAAGTTCGTTATTCTTGGACCGGGTTAGGACTTTTCTGAAGCAAAGATGGACCTTATACATTGTCTTTTACTCAAGATTTGCCCTACATAGTAATTTGTACACTGTGCATCTCTATGCTATCAATTTTCTATAATCTAGGTCATAAGTATTAAGTGAGAAATTGGGAAGCAGTAATAGAACAGCATGATAATGTGCTCTGAGTAGTTGTGAATCGAATTGAAGGGAAGGTAATTTTAAAAAATGGTTAAAAAATGTGTTTAGTATTGAAGACTACATAAGTGAAATGTCTAGTTAGTATGCATGCTATAAATTAAATACTATTTTATTCTGGGTGCCAGTGGCTCTTACATAGAATTTTAGCTATTTAGGAGGCAGAGATCAAGAGGATTGCTGATTGAAGACAGCCCAGGTAAATAGTTCTTGAGACCCTATCTGGAAAACACCCTTCATAAAAAAGGGCTAGTGGAGTGGCTTAAGGTGAAGGCCCTGAGTTCAAGTGCCAATACTAAAAAAAAAGGAAAAAAGTAAATACTATTCCAAACATCAGAGAGATTTTTAAAATATGAATTTTAATGTCAATAATAGATGACATTTATTAAGATTTTGTTAGATAAATTCATATAGATTTATGTAAGCACATTGAGTATTGTGGAATATACATGAGAGGGAAGACTCCATTCTTCAAAAGCACTGTGATTTTAAAAATACTCCTCTCACCTTTAAACATGCAATCCACCACAATACTGTTACTACAATGAAGAAAATAGACATATCCAACACCTCTCAAACTTTTTGTCAGAATCTTTTCCTTGTGTCTGTGTGGTAAAAATACTAACATGATATTAACACTCTTAAAACTTTTGAAATGCACAATATGCTATTTTCCACTGCAGGCACTAGGTTGTACAATAGACCTCTAGAAGCTATTGATCTCATATAACTAAAACATTTACCTTTTGAACAACTCAGCCTTTCTTCCATTTCCCAGCCAATGGCAATTGTCATTATATGGTCTTCCTTTGAGAGTTTGACTCTTTTATGTGTCACATATGAAGGACAATCATGCAGTATTTGCCCTTTTATGATGAGCTTATGAAAGCTTCTCTTCTTTTTTATGGCCAACTTTTTACACCTAATGTAATGACTTCTAGATTCATCTCCTTTTTTAATGTTTTTAAATTTTATTTTATAATTTTTACATTGACTTACATGTGTATACATTATTTGGGCCATCTCTCCCTTCCCTCCTCTTCCAGGCAGAACCTGTTCTGCCCTCTTGTTCTCTGACTTTGTTGAAGAGAAAACATAAAACATAATAAGAAAAACACAGGGTTTTTTAGTTTGAGATAAAGTGTTATTTCCATGCACATGTGTATTACAACCCACATTGGTTCATCTCTACCAGACCTCTTCACTACTTCCTAGTCCCCTTTTCATAGTGGCCTCTGCCAATTTAAGATTGCTATATTCAATCTACAGTGAGCATATCGACCACATTCAAGTTTTAGGTTTCCTTCCCTTTCCCTATTCCTCCTGTGCGTGTTCTCCCCTGAGTGTATGACCCATGTCCAATAATATTACTGCATTTGTTTTGGGTCTATAATCTGCATATGAGGGAGAACATATGGTTTTTGGACTTCTGAGCTTGGCTAACTTTGCTTAAGATGATGTTCTGCAGTTCCATGCGTTTACCTGCAAATAACAAAATTTCATTCTTCTTTGTGGTTGAAAAAAATTCCATTGTGTATAGATACCACATTTTCTTAATCCATTCATCAGTAGTGGGACATCTTGGCTGTTTCCATAGCTTGGCTATTGTAAATAGTACTGCAATAAACATGGGTGTGCAGGTGCCTTTGTAATAACCTGACTTACATTGCTCGACTGTTTGGCAGATCCATGTTTAGTTTTTTAAGAAGCTTCCATATTGTTTTCCATAGTGGTTGCACTAACTTATATTCCCACTAGCAGTGTATAAGGGTTCCTTTTTTTCCCTGCATCCTTGTCAACATTTGTTGTTGTTTTTCTTGGTGGTAGTCATTGTAACAGGAGTGAGGTGGAAACTTAGTGTGGTTTGATTCGCATTTCCTTTATGGCTAGAGATGGTGAGCATTTTTTCATGTGTGTTTTTGCCATTTGAATTTCTTCTTTTGAAAAAGTTCTGTTTAGTCCAGTTGCCTACTTTTTTATTGGTTCATTGGTTTGGGGGGAGTTTAGTTTTTTGAGCTCCCAGTATATGCTGGTTATCAGTCCTTTGTCTGACATATAGCTAGGAAAGATTTTTCTCCCATTCACTGTGTGGTCTCTTCAATTTAGAGATCATTCCTTTTGTGGTGCAGAAGTTTTCTAATTTCACGTGGTCCCATTTGTCAATTCTTTATTAGTTGCTGGGCCGCTTCAGTTCTACTGAGGAAGTCCTTGTCTATACCTGTTCCTTTGAGTGTATTCCCTCCTCTCTCCTGTAGTAACCTCAAGGTTTCTGGTCTAATATAAAATTCCTTAATTCACTTTGAGTTGATACTAGTACAAGGTGACAGTTGTGGATCTAGTTTCAGTTTTCTGCAGACAGATAACCACTTCTTCCAGCAGCATCTCTTGAAGAGACTTCTTTTCTCCATCGTATGTTTTGAGTGCTTTTGTCAAAAATAAAGTGGGCATAGCTGCATTGATTCATATCTGGGTCCTCTATTCTGTTCTACTGGTCTTCATATCTGTATTTGTGTCAGTACTATGCTGTTTTTATTGCTATGGCTCTGTAGTATAGTTTGAAGTCGGTATTGTGATACCGCCAGTGTTGCTCTTTTTGGACAGTATTGTCTTAGTTATTCATGGTCTTTTGTGTTTCCAGATAACTTTAGGGTAGATTTTTCCATCTTTGTGATGAATGTCATTAGGATTTTGATAGGAATTGCGTTGAACATGTAGACTGCTTTTGTGTTGATTCTACCAATCCATGAGCATGGGAGATCTTTCCACCTTCTGTAATCATCTTCCATCTCTTTCTTCAATGGCTTGTAGTGTTCCTAGTAGAGGTCATTTACATCCTTTGTTAAGTTTATTCCTAGGTGTTTGATTTTTTTGAGACTATTGCAAATGGAATTGTTTTCCTATATTCTTTCTCAATTTGTTCATTGTTGGTGTATAGAAAGGCTATTGATCTTTGTAAGTTGATTTTGTATTCTGCTACATTGCTGAATCTGCTTATGGTATCTAAAAGGTCTCTTTGGTCTTAAGGGTATAAGATCATGTCATCTGTGAATAGGGATAGTTTGATTATTTCTTTACCTATTTGTATTCTGTTTATTTCTTCTTGCCTTATTGCTCTAGCTAAGAATTCCAAGACTATGTTGAAAAGGAGTAGCATCTCTGTTAAAAATGGTATAGTTTCCTTCTTTAAAAAATTGCATAGCTGGGTGCCAGTAGCTCATGTCTGTAATGTTAGCTACTCAGGTGGCAGAAATCAGGAGCATTGCAATTCGAAGTCAGCCCCAGGCAAATAGTATGGAAGGCCCTATGTTGAAAATATCCTACACAAAAAAGGCTGGAGGAGTGATTCACGTGGTAGAATGTTTACCTAGCAAGAGTGAGGCCCTAAGTTCAAACCCCAGTACTGTCAAAACAAATGGTGTACCTTTCTACATTCTCATAAAATACATAATCCATATTTTCTTCATCCACTTATCTGCCTGTGAACACTTAGGTTGTTTTCATGTTCCAGCTATTGTGAATAATGGTGAAGTAAATATGACAATACAGATATCCCCTCAAGATCTTGATTCCATCCCTTTCAGATATAGATATAGAAGTAAGACTTCTGGATCATTTAGTAGACCACTTTTGAATTTTTTGGTGGTCCAGCAGTGTTATATATAATGACCTCATCATTATACATTCCCACAATTGTGGTTCCAATTTCCTTACATCTTCAGCAATAATTATCTTTTGCTTTTCTGATAATAGGCATTCTTACTGGTATAAGGCAATATCACATTGTACCTTTAATTTGCATTTTCCCATTAATTAATGGTATTGAAAATTTTTTCATATACCTATTAGTCATTTTCATGTCTTATTTGGAGAATTGTCTGTTAAAGTCCTTTGATGATTTTGTATTGTTTGTCATAGTTGTTTGTTGTTTTGAGTTGTAGGAATTCTTTATATTTTTTCCAAATTAATAGTTTAATATATATATATATATATACATATATATATATATGGCTTCTAAATATTTTTCTCACATTTTATAGTTTACTTTTTATTTTTGTTGATTTTTCCAAGGCTTTTAAATTTGATATATTTCCTATAGATTATTTTTACTTTTGTCACCTATGCTTTTGGTGTGACATATTCAATAAATCATGGACAAAGCCTATGACAAATTTTTACTACTTTAGGAATTTTACAGTTCCCAAACTTATGTTCAAGTCTTTAATTGACTTTGAGTTGATTTTCTGTATGGTTAAAGGTAGGTGTCTCATTGATTTCTTTCTTTTGTTTGCATATAGATATCCAGCTTTTCTAATTGTGTATTCTTGGCATCCTTCACATGAATGAGTTTATTTGTGGGCTTTCTACTCTGGTCCATTTTTCTATGAGCTATCAATATTTATGAGAGGAAAGTACATTGGAGACAATGTTGCAATTTAAGTATGTATCCTTAGCATATCCATATCCCTCACTGACTACTTTTCTTGCTTTCCTCATTAATTTATGTTATAAATTTTGGGTAATGACATTTGATAGCAAGTAAGACATAAAATAATGGCAAGTTTTGACCTCCTAAACTTACATATTCCTTGACAGAGAAAGTCAAGCACATCATGTTGACATTTGCAAATTTATGAAGTGAATTGTATTTAATTAGAATCTGATTGGTTTAGTCAACTAAAGAAAAACTAGATAATCAGAAGAAAAGTTGGCCATACAAGATATTTAGAGAAAAGTAGAAACATTTACCATCTAAGTAGAGGCCAAGTCAGTAAGGCCAATGGTTAGCTATTGATGGATGTTTGGTATTTATCACTCCATTATGGAAATGAGCAGAGCACAGAAAATCTTGAAGCAATTAGACATTCAAATATTGTAAAGCTCCCACACTTATCAAGCCATCTTTTGCTTATTATTTGACTCTTGCAGTTTCTAACTTTCAAAGAATATGCTAATCGTACAGCTCAGTTTTCTGGTCTGTGTAAATCATTGTATTTCTGAAGACAAAGAAATTGATGTGAGAATTTTATGCATCAGTATTCTGACTTTGCATGAAATGAGAACACTTGTAAGAAGCATGTCCTCTCATGTGCTAAATTACACTGAGCAGTGGGGGTGGCATTATGATGGCAGCACTAAGATAACACTTCTACATAAACTCTTTGGAAAGGACCAATTTGCCTTTTACAGCACTAGCTTTCTGAATTACTGAGTTTGCCTGTGCAGTGTCTCAACTCCAATATGTTATTGAAATACAGGAAAGAAATCTAACTTCCTCTTTCAAATAGTCATTATAGTAAACAGCAATGGTATTTACAATGATGTATTCAGTTTCAAATATTAAGAGTGTAATATGTATGAAATGCATGGTTAGTAAAAGAGAAGTGACAATCTAGATACTATATTTGCCAGCAAGAAACTTCCACTCTACTGGATTGAAATGCAAATGATGCTGTAGTGTTATAGTTCAGGAAGTATGTAAAAAAGGCAGGAAAACTGAATTAAAGGAGTCCCTCAATTTGCCTGGGGGAGTCAGGGAACTGTATCCCAGGAAAGAGTTTAATATAGAGAGAAGAAAAGAGGGTATATGAATGGATAGTTATGGTTATGGGCACTTTCAAAACCATACCATTTTGCAGGAATTGAAAGTGCATTATTTGATCCCTTTAAAAGTGAAAATAGTGGAGGATCCAAGATGGTGACTGGGTTTTGGAAACAGATAGCCTAAGCTCCATGACTCCAAAACCTCCTTGAGATGTTGGAACACACTTGGGTAATTCTAATTGCTTCTAGCCAAAATAATAACTGACATCAAACTAGGTGCAGGAAAAAATTCAAGACTCTCCCACAAATCAGCTTTTAATTGCACCTTCAGCTGTGACCCACTGCACAGCCAGCAAGGTGGGTCCAGCCCTAGGGAGACCCTCCTTCCTTCCTTTCCTTCCTTTCTCCTCTTCCATCAAGCAGTAATAAAGCACCAACCAAAATGAAACCTTCGACATCCTGAACCCCTAGCCCATGGAAAGCTTCTCCACAACACATTACACTAAGAAAACTTGATGGCTGCCTCCACTGCCACAGCTGCTGCCGCTGGCTCCAAACCTTTGTGCAAGTATTTGATAGACCAAACATGTGAGCACCATGTGTCACATGGAATTCTCCCAGCCATTCCAAGAATAAACCAGTACAGACCCTGGGCAGACTGACCCCTCCACCTCCCTGCAAAAAACACTGAATAACAAACAGCAAACTGTAATAGAGAACAATAGAAGAGGTTGTGGGAATGCTGAAAGTGCACCAGAGAAAGGGGGAGGGGCAAAGAGCTAATCTCAGCCTAAACGACCAGTTTAGGGCAGGAAGGCCAAGAGCAGACAGGGTGATAAGCCACTCCCCAAAGCAGGGCAGGTAGCAGATCACAGAGCTCATCTCCTGAACCAGTGAGTGGCATCTAAGGTCAAACTGCCCTGCAAGACTGAAAAACAAACAGCAAACCACCATAACACACTGACAGCAGGGGAAGGCTGACAGAATACTGACCTGCCCCAGGTAGTGGGTGGTGCAAAGAGATAAGTCCCCAGCACGGAAATCCCAAAATACAAGCACAGCAAAAAGCCACCTCCAAAGCAGGGCAGGTAGTGCAGTACAGAGATAATCTCCTGAACATGAGGGCAGCATTCAATCTTGAACTGCCCTCACCGGGGGAAGAGCTGACTGAGCAGCTGCAGCTGAATAGTAACACAGCTATCAGCTGAGGAAATCAATATCTCTGACCACCCTGCGTGATCTGGCAAACCGACCTCACCTCACAATTTCAATTTAAGTGGTAGACAGAAGAACAAAACACTACTCACAAGCCAACCACCTAGTGAGACCACATCAGAGCTTCTGCTTATGTGCCAATACCAGAACTGGATGACAGAGGTGTAACTCCAGAACTTAAACTAAGACTGAAATTCTATTGTTTCTGAACCTGGTGTTTTTCTTTTTTTAAATTTTAATCATTTTTTTTGTTTGTTCATTTTTTCTCATGGATTTCTTTGGGTTTTTTTGTTTGTTTGTTATATTTGTTGTGGGTTTTCTATTTGTATTCCTATTATCTTTTTTTCTTTCTCTTTCTATACTATCAACTTTACCATCATCTTCTCACACCTACTGTCAATCCCTTCACTCTCCCTCCTTTTCCTGTGCTAAAATCCACAGCTCTCATCCCCAACAACTTGTTCTGCTCCTTCTCACCCACTCTTTCCCCATGCCCTCACCTTCCCCTCCCGTTCTTCCCCAATCTGTTACCAGACTATCTTCCCCCCTCACACTCATCACCCACTGACCAACCTACTATACCAACTTTACACCACCCCAAACTCCTGCAATCCCTGACACAAGCACCCTCTAAGACAACAACAGAAATACACCCAAATACATACAAGGACTACAAAACCCAGCAGCCCTGCACTGCTTCCTCCACTCACCTACACCTCTTCCTGCCTCCTGCTTTAGTGCCACCTTATCCAACTCCCCAAGTCTGTACAGCTAGCCTTAGAAACATTAACTCCTCCAACTCCCACTGCTTGTACGTATTACCACCAAGGGGTCTTCTATATAACATATAAACTACTGGTTGGGTACTGAACCTGTGAATTAGTTATTACTAAATTACACCTAGACCAGGGACAGAAATAGCACACCAACCTAGCTAAAATCCCAAGACAGCCACAAACAAAAAATAAATCAAGGGAAAGAAAACAGGTGACTAACACCACCAACTAGCCTATCAAGAACATAGTTGCACAGTCCCAAGTAGAGTGATGGGAAGAAGAAAAATGGATGGAAACCACTCTCACTCAAAAAATAACTTAATACAGGATTCAGAGAGAAATGAAGAAAATGGATACCCAGTTCCTGACTCCAACAAAACAAAGATAAATGACACCAAGGAACCCAGTGATTCCCATAAAAACAACCTCAAAGAAGAAATCCTGCAAGTAATCACTGAGGATTTCATGGAAATGATAGTAGATGCAGTTAATCAAATTGTACAAGATGCACTGAAGAAATTTCAAGAAACCAAAAATAAAGAATGCTAGAAGATATAGAAACAAATAGATGAATTCATAAGAGCCCTAAACAAACACCAAAGGAAACAGAGAATACTATAAATAAACAGATAAATGAATTAAAGATGAAAATAGAAAATATTAAAGAGGAAGTGACCCATGATATGGAAAATCTCAGAAAAAAGAATCAAACAGAAACATAAAAATTGAAATAGCAATTGAAAATATATCCAAGGTATAACTAAAAAAAGTCAAGTGTACAAATGGCTTTATGTACAATACTAAATAATAGATCTTATGTTAGAGAATGGATTTTTTGTCTGTAGATGTAACAAAACATAAGGACAGAGATGCAAGGAAAGGAATATTTTTAGCACTCAGGTGTGGTGGTAGATATCTATAATCCCATAATTTAGGAGGCTGAGGCAGAGGATCATTAGTTCAAGGTCAGCCTCAGTAACATAGCTAGACCCTGTCTCAAAAAAAAAGACCACCCAAAAGTGTAAATTTAAAAATAAATTTGATACTGATTTTTGCTTATATTTATATGTTTGTTTTATTCCTCAAAGCTGGATGATGAACTTGAGGGTAGTATCAATATGTTATTTTTATAACTATTTTCCCCTCAAACAAAATTTTTTAGCAACAGAAACCTAGAATACCCAGTCATGCATCACTGAAGGGTTGGGATGGGCTCTAAGAAATATGTTGTGAGTTATTTTTCATCGTATGAATATCATACAGCCATGATATCACTAGTTACTGTAATTATATGGAGTTATGATTTCATATGTGGTCTGTCATTGACTTATGTCTTTAGGAAGGTCATGACTTTAATCCACTGTATTAGAAACTAAGATTTAAATGTTACAATTTTATGGAAGCTTATATTGGTTGAAAAACCAAACTTTTTTCTTCTAACTAAATAGTTCCACATAGAGAATTAGTATAGTCTGGTCAAGCTACAATAACAAAATCTCACAAACTGAATAGGCTATAAACTACAAATATTTATTTCTCACAGTTCTGGAGGCTGGTAGTCCAAGATTAAGTTACAAGCAGGTTCAATATTGGAGGAGGACCCACTTGCTTATGATGGTGCCTTTTTTGGATCTTCACATTAAGGAAGGGGAGGGGATTTTCCGGTTTCTTATACAAAAGTAGTAATTTTATTCATGAGGGCTCTGACCTTATGACATGATAACTTCTGAAAGCTACATCTTCCTAATAACACATTGGGGGTGCAGATTTCAAGATATAAATTTTGGGGCAAGCGTCTGCATCATAGTATAGATTTTTCAAAACTGACTTATTAGCCAGATCTGTGGTCATACACTTGCAATCCTAGCACCTGGGAGGCTGGGGCAGAAGACCTCAAGTTTGAGGACAGTTTGGGCTATACCACAGTACCTTATCTTAAACAAAACAAAACAAAAACCCCACAAACAAAGAAGAAAAAAAAACTTGATTTAATGTATATAGCTTAATAAAATAAGCCAAAATTCCTGTGGGTATTTTAACAGAAATATTAATTGGTAAAATTACCTATAAATTAACTGATAGAACAAAGTAAATACATAGCTTTAAGCAGACATATAACAGATTGGTAAATATATAGAAAAATTGAAATATAGCTAAAAAGTATAATTTTGGTAGGGTATTTGATATATTGTAAGAACTTTTGTATATACCACAATGTACCCCCACCCAGCAAAACAATAAAAAAGAGAGGGAGTTAAAGAAGGAGAAGGAGTGATCAAAAGATCAGCTTTATCTTGACTCAAATTTGCCACTTAGATGTCAACATCGAAAAGCACTCTGAGACTCATTTTGCTATGCCAGCTGAAAGGACATCTAGTTATTGAATATATTAGTTCATTATTGTTTAATTAATTACTGTAGTAGAGGTTTTAATTCATCATTTTTGAAATTGGTGGATGCCTTGCTTATATCATATAGTCTCCTTTGGCAATTTTAACCAATTTGCATTAATATTCAGTGCTACCACTGTCAGTTTTTCCTACTAAAACCAAGAAATCCTTGATGTATTTACAGATTCCGAAAATTGCAAAGTACAGGCAGGAGCTATAAGATTCCATCCATTCATTAAAGAAAGTTTATCTGAAGAAGTTCTGAAGTGCCTCACTGTATAATGTTGAAGATGTTTTACTCCTAAAATTGATGACAAAATCCCATATCATTTCTCAAGACATTTCAAGGCAGCAAAATCTACCTTACTGTGAGTTTTTTCTTACACACACATTGCTGATTGGCACAGTTCATACTCAATACTAATTTGAAAATCCCCTTGTTTTAATGCATACTTTTCTTATTTAGCATCTTAGTTTTAGGCTGAAAGTATGAATTTTAACTTTTAAACCATGCAAAATACCCTCTCGTAAGTATCCTGCAGGAGTAAATAAGCTTGTAGGGGAACCATTTCAATCACGTTGACTTTTGTTGAAGTAACATTTTCTATTCTGTTAAAGTTCATCCAATGTTGACTTCACTGAATGGCTGTTGGGAAATTGTCCTCAGAGCTTTATGAAGCTGCTACCATTTTATAATGAAGTGTTGTATTGTGAAAGTCATGCTCAGAGTGTTGATTCTGTTCCTAAGTGACATTGCTGGAGTGTAACACACATGGAGTTACCTACCTGACAAGTTGTCTATTTAACGATGGAAAAAATGATCTGACTATGATTGATGGCACTGTTGCCCCTTCTCAGTGATGGGGAAAATAAGCTGAGTCAAACAGATCTGGCTATACCAGGATGAGGCTGTCTGCAGCTCTGCTCCTCATTTCTCTTCATTTGGATAAGAAGGCTTTCCTTTGAGCAGATATTCCCACAGTCTCCAATCTACCAACCACTGTGCTTATTGCTTTCTTCTTTTTACTTTGAAATTACTTTAGAACCATTATTGTGCTCTGGTCCGCATTAGAGAGAGCTTTTCATACATTCTTAGCTGCATGCTCCCTAGGTCAAGGACAACAGTGTGGAAAATTAGAGTCATTGCTAAGGAGTACTAACTGAATTATTTACTTTCTGGCTACAAGTTTCCTCTAATCTCTGACACTGACATGTAACATTTTTTTATTCCCTGTTCAAGTAGTCAGGTGAATATGTCCTTCAGTGGCAAATAATAAAAAGAAACAAAAGGTGTCTTGAAAATTATAGCCAGTTAGTACATGTACACTTACTCTTCACTAAGACAGTGTTCAGAGCACATGTATGACTATGGTGAGAAAAATAACTGATTTATGGAGATGAGGAAAATTTAAAAGGTACATATTGGTAAAAGAATGTAAAAACAATATGATATTATAGTTGTGTTTTTTTGTTACTTTAATTTATTTTTATTCAAGTGCAGCAATCAGAAATCAGTGTGTGTGTGTGTGTGTGTGTGTGTGTGTGTATGACACACTTCAATATTTTCATGCTTCAGTATCCTATTCTCCCTCTTACACTGATTCTCCCAGAAAGTCCCCCTTTTACATTCATGTCTCATCATTATTATTCTAATTAGCATTTTAGTTCTAGATTCCACAAATAAGTGAAAATATGTGATATTTGGTTTTTTTGAGCTTGGCTTATCTCATTACATGATGGTCCATCCATTTTCCCGCAAATGGCATAATTTCACTTTCTTTTATGGCTGGTTGAGTAATATTCCATGGTGTATCTATATATGTATATGCATAAATATGTATATATGTATGTGTATATGTATAGTATATATTTTTTTATTTATGCATTCATTTTTTTACCATTCATTAGTTGATTCCACAGTCTAGCTGTTGTGAACTGAGCAGCAATGAGCATGGGTGTGTAAGTATCTCTCATGTATATTGATTTACATACCTCTCATATTTCTTGGAAATATGTGCTCTGAATGATGTACAACTACACTGCTTGTAAGGATTTTTCCCAACTTAAAGAATACTACAAGCTATAGCAGTAATTGGAACAGAATTAGTAGCCATAGTGTTGGCAGATTAAATTGACTTTGAATTAATAGCCCTTCTTTAACTAAGCTGTTTCTCCTTAACTTCCTGTTATAAGATGGACTTATAAATTGCTAATGTACTAAACTTATTGTATAAGCTGAGAGAAAGAGAGCTTCTCTGAGTTTTTTTTTTTAATTTTTATTTTATTCATATGTGCATGCAATGTTTGGGTCATTTCTCCCCCCTTACCCCATCCCCACCCTTACCCCTGCCCCCTCCTTCTTACTCCTAACCACTCTATACCCGGCAGAAACTATTTTGCCCTTATCTCTAATTTTGTTGAAGAGAGAGTATAAGCAATAATAGGAAGGACCAAGGGTTTTTGCTATTTTAGATAAAGATAGCTATACAGGGAGCTGACTCGCATTGATTTCCTGTGCATGTGTGTTACATTCTTAATTAATTCTTGAACTACCTTTTCTCTAGTTCCTGTCCCCCTTCTCCTATTGGCCTCAGTTGCTTTAAAGTATCTGCTTTAGTTTCTCTGCATTGAGGGCAACAAATGCTATCTAGTTTTTCAGGTGTCTTACCTATCCTCATACCTCCCTTGTGTGCTCTCGCTTTATCATGTGATCAAAGTCCAATTTCCTCTGAGTTTTTAAATTAACCAACTAACATCCACATCTTATGAATTAGTATTTTTTGTGTGACTCTAGATGACACCAATTTATTGCATATATTTATGCAATTAGTATTTTTAAGCTATTGTCTCTTTACTGAGGCATTTTCCATTTTGAAATGTGTTGCTTAATCATTTACTCATTCACTCTACCAAACCTTCATAGAATGTTGTGAATGTTCACCATTTGCCAGTTAAGTGGAGTTAAGAGTGGAGAGCTGAGAAAGAAAAAGGAACACATGTTTTAAAAATGTGCTTAAAGGCCAGGCATGGTGACTTATGCCTGTGACACCAGGTACTAGAGGGACAGAGATAGGGAGGATTGCAGTGTAGCGGAAAGAAAAAAAAAAAAGAGCTAGTAGGAGATCACCTCAAACCTATGCATGATAGCAAATGTCTGTAATTCCAGCTCTGCAGGAAGCATAGGCAGACTGAGGCCAGCCACAGGTACAAAGTGTGGGACCCTATCTGAAATATTGGCAATCTAAGAGCATTTTATCTATTCATTTTATACAACAGGAGAGTTGTATTTTCAGCTGCAGCATACCAAGAGCTTAGAAGCTGTCACTTCCAAGTTTACAACAATAGAAAGTTAGAAAACCCAGACAACAGTGGCTTTTCTTAGACCTATTAGAAACCTAAAGTTTCACAGCACCCTGAAATCTTGAAAGGGCCTTAGCTGGAATAGTCTTACTATAACAAGAGTAACTGGCAAGTAGGAAGTCCTTTTTCATTTCTCTCTCTTTTCTTAAATTGTTGTGCTGGGTGGGAGTAAATTGTGGCATTTACAAAAGTACTTACAATATAGATAGGAAGTCTTTAATGAAAATTTTGTCAAATTTGTTGAGGTTGAATGCACAGGGGGCACAAGAATAAGAAACTGCTGAATGTCACAAACTCAGGGAGATGCAACAGTTGCCCTCTTTTTCTCTAGGAATAACATTAGAGTTCCATGGTAAAAAGCTAAAGAACAGCTCTTCAGAGGAGAAAAAGAATAATCTCTGTGAAAAACACCTAGATGTGTCTCCATAGCAAAAACCTACATTCCCAGAGAAGATGGGGAAAAGTGAATTCTTCCCACTTAAAACCCTCCAGACTATTACTATCATCTGAGATGGGAAAAATAGTCAATGAGGACAAGGACTTCAAAAAAATACATTCGAAATATGGCAAACAGGAAAGGATACAGTTATAAACAGGAAAAAATGAGAAGTATACTAATGGAGAAATACTTTAAAAAATATTTAAAAGGAGTGGGGAGTAGTGAAAAACATCTACAATCCTAACATTGAAGAGGCTGAAGCAGGAGGATAGTGAGTTAGAGGCCAGCCTGGGCTACATAATGAGAACCTGTCATCAATTGCAAATTTTTTAAAAATTTATTTTTAGATAAGTTTTACATTTGCAGAAAATTGAACTAAATCACAGTTCCCATAAACTTCTTGCTCCCACACATGTACAACCTCTTTCACTATTCCTTTTTATACTACAGAGTCATATTTATTGCAATTAATAAACCCTATCAATAAGTACCATCACCCAAAGTACATAGTTTGCATTTGTGTTCACCTTTGGTCTTATACATGTTATGATTTTGGACAATTTTATAATGATATTTATCCGCTATAGCAATATTGTGCAGAATACTTCTACTACTCTAAAAATCCTAGAAACACCATTGAACATCCATCACCAAGGCAGAGACTCACTTGAAAAAAAAACCAATAGTGTTTTATTTGGGAGATAGTAGAATACACTCATTCTTCTATGATCTTATCATGACACAATCAGAGATCCACTACTAAAATGATCTGAATTAGAAATAATAAAGGCAATTATATACTTAAGACTTAACCAACAAGGTGAAAAACTTGTACAGTGAAATCTATAAAACATATCTAAAGGAAATTACAGAAGGCATAAAAATTCAAAGATAAATCATGAATGGGAAGAAACAATATTGTTTAAATACCATACCATCCAAAGTAATCTCCAGATACATTGCAATGTCTATCAAAGCATCAATGCATTCTCCACAGAACTAAAGAAAGGAATTTTAAAAGTTCCCTAGAACTTAAAAAACATGAATATCAAAGAACATATTGAGCAAAAAGAAAAAATAGTAGAAGGTGATGCAATTCCTAAAACTGGAAATACTTTGCAAAGCTGTAGTACTAAGAACAGCATGGTATGGAATAAAAATAGTACCTTAAACCAATAGAAAAGAATGGACGACCTAAAAATAAATCCATACATCTACTGTCAACTGAATGCTAACAAAGATATGAAGAACAAGCACAGGAGAACTTATAGCCTTTTCACTAATGGTGCAATGAAAATTAGGTATTAACAAGCAGAAGACTCACCAGTTACAAACATTAACTCAAAATGAGTTAAAGATTCAAATTATCTGTATGACCTGAAACAATGAAACTACTAGAAGGATCAGCAGCAAAATGCTTCAGAACATTGGAATGGGAAAGATTTTTTGGGGGCAGTGGGGTAGGCAAGACCTGAAAAGGAAAAACAGCAAAAGCAAAATGGGCAAAGGTATCATATTAAACCACAAAGCTGCAAAGCAAAGGAACCAATCATCATAGTAAAAAGACACCTGAACTATACATCTGACCATCATTAATATCAAAAACATAGAGGGAGCAACAAAAACTAAATAGCAAACAATGCAAATAACCAAATTAAAATGTCATTGGATCTGTATGGAAATCACTCAAAAGAAGATACACAAATGCCCAACAGGTATGTGAAAATGTTCACTAAGAGTCATTTGTAGTTAGACACATAGCAATGCTTTTTCTCCATCTTCATCTGCATCTATGAATTTGCTAAATTTTCTCACTAGTTCTGCTAGTTTTTGGGTGCAGTCTTTGGAGTTTTCTGTATAGAAAATTATGTCCTCTGCAAACATTTAAAATTGTTACTATCATTTTCTGAAAATGTCACACAATGAGACATCATTTTAGCTTAGTAATAATGACTATCATTAAAGACAAATGATAGCAAGTTCTGACAAAGATGTATATGTAGAAAAAGGAACTCACACACTGTTGGTTGGAATTTAGAGTATTACTGTCACTATGGAAAACATGGAGATTCCTCAAAAATAAAAAATAGTTATTTTCACTCTTCAGCTATTTCACTCCTGAGTATATATGTAAATAAAATGAAATCAATGTATCAAACAGACACCCTCGTGTTTATTGTTGTACTATTCAAGCTAGCCAAGAAACAGAAAAAACTTGTGTTCCCATCAATGGATGAATGAAAAAGAAAAATGTGGTGCATTACATAATGGAATACTATTCAGCCATTCAAAAAGAATTTAACAACATGTTTAGAAATGGGGACTTCTATGTTAATTGAAGTAAGTTAGTAACATAAAGATAAATATTGCATTATCTCAATAATTTGTGGAATCTAAAAGAGATGCTCTTAAGAAACCCAGAGTAGAATGGTGTTTCCCAGAAGCTGGAGAGAAGGGTGAGGAACAGATGAGGAAAGTTGATTAATGTACACTAAGTTAGTTAGATGGGAGTAAGAAGCATTGGTGTGCTATTATATAGTAGGGTGACTAAATGATAATAATGTACATCTCTTTTACCAGATTCAAGCATCAAACAATGAACACTTGTACCAAAACATCACATGATATGCCACTAATTTGTATAATATTAATGTTTTATTTATCAGTTTAAAATAAATCATCAGTATCTTTGTGGGGAGATCTAACAGTCATTGTCTATGACTTCTGTTCCATGAGAATGATTTGACTTGCCCAATTTTTTGGTCATGGTTTCCTAATCCTCCCTTTTTTCCTCTTGACACATTTTAAAATGAAATGAATGTAATTTTTAAAAATAGAATTTATATAAATCTATTTGTAATAAAGTATGGTTATGAAATAGAGTGACCAAGGGTAGAGGTGAAGGTTAGGTGGTCAGTGACATTATTTCAGAGGAGGTGACAGATGAGCTCAAAGAAGGAGCTATTCATTAAAAGAGTGGGAGGGACATGCCACAAGCAAGGGTGCAGTGTGCATTGGCCTTCAATAAATATCAATCACTATCATCATAGATAATTTTATTACTAACTACATACTATTCCATTATATACATGCCATATTGTGGTTGTTTGACATTTAGATTGCTGTACTTTTTAAATGTACACTTATTGGTATAAAATGATGTTCATTTTATAACAGGAAAACTTTATTTTCTGCTGGCTATTGTGGCAAATGCTGAAAATCCCAGCACTTGAAATGCTGAGGCAAAACAAGAGTATTGCGAATTTGAAGCCACCCTGGGATACATAACAAGATCTTATCTCAAAAAAAACTATATTCATTTACAAACATCATAATGATATAAAATAACAAGTATGTCCTTTTGTAGAAAGGTGCTTAATGTCAAATGAAATTAAATTATTGTGTAGTACATACAACTATAGATTTGTGAAAACAGATATATAAAAATGGGCAGTTAGAATAAAAAGAAAAATTATGGATAAGACAAAGAATAAATCATTGAAATAAAATTACAACATTGCTTATCTCTGAAAAAATAGAATTTATAAAAAGAGAGGATAAATAAGAAACAAAACCAAAGACCAACAAGAGTAAGCAATTACAAACTTGGTAATTATTAATCCACCTATATAAGTAATCACTTTAAATATTAATAGTCTAAGTATACCAGGTAATGGATACTTATCAATTATAGATTAAAAATACTCAGGTGAACTAAATTAACTTTGAATATAAACACTCAGATAATTAAAGTAAAGCCATGGAAAAAGATACAGCTATTAAGCTTCCTGGAAGGAAGGAAGGAAGGAAGGAAGGAAGGGAAGGGGAATAGCTATTTTAATTTTTCAAAAAGAGAGATATTATGTGAAGATGAAAAGGCACAGTTATCCAATATGACAAAACAATTGCAAAAATATATGGCTCTTGAAACACAGCATGAAAGCACATAAAACATGCACTATCGCCATTTTAAGGAGATAAGACATATAGACTATTACAAAGAATAACACTGATACTTCTCTGTCAGAAACTGATAGATTGAGGAGGGAGAAATTCAATAAAAACATTCCACAAAAATGCAGCACAGGCAATAAAGTATCCTTGAAATAAGTAATGAAGAAGTATTGCAAACTAAGACTATTTTCCTCATTAATATTAAAACAAATGTATCATAACTCTGAAGGATTATCTATTTATTATAAATAAACTGTTCCTTGTGCTATACAACCTTGTTTACGCTAAATCACTCTTTTTTTCTTTTGCCTTAGTGAGGATTGAACCCAGGGCCTCGAGTGAGCTAGGAAAGTGCTTTACCATCTGAGAAACACCCTGATCTATTTTGTTTTTCTTTTGTTTGGGTTTGTTTGGAAAAGAGCCTCACCTACTTTGCCCAGGACTGGTTTTGAATCAAGATCTTCATGCCTTTTACCCTCACTAACTGGAATTGCAAGTGTGTGCACAATGCCTGGCTCTAAATCAGTCCTTAACACACTTACTTGATTTGTACACCTGTGATAACATGTTTTGGAATGTAAGAACAAAATAAGATTGCAATTGTTTAATATTATTGGGAAAGTTAAATTTAAAAGCAAAGAAAAACATTTTTATAATTTTGAGGAAAAATATTTCCATTATTTGTGAATTACATACTTAGAAAACCAGAAGTATTTGGAAAAAAACTAAAAATTTAAAATGGGATTGAAAAACACAAAGAATATATTTTCTGTATAATATAACAAAGATCTCAAAGTAGAAATAAAAATATATCACATTCACTTGCATAATTAAAATGTCACATATCCCAAGAATAAGTTCAAAGCAAAATTTGTAAGAATTGTATAATAAATATAAAATTTCAGTCCTGAAACAACATATTTGCCAATGGACATAAATAATATGTTTTCTTAAAGAGAAACTACTACCATAAAATATCTTTTTATCAGAATTAATTATGAAGTTTGTTAATTACATCCAATTACAAGTACTTTTCTTGATTTAGTAAAATAAAAAAAATGTAAACCCAAAACAAGAAAACCAGTGAAGATAGAAAAAAAATTTCATTTACATAGAAAACTCTTCTATGAAATTATAACATTTATAATATGATCAATGAAATATAATAGTGAGTAGAAAAGAATAGAATAAAATAAAATTAATATCATTAAACAACAAGATTTCATATACAGTAAATGGTTATTTAAGTATAATGAAAATACTTACATAAATGGTGCCTATAAAGGTTAATATCAAAATTTAAGAATATACAATTATATTCCTACTTCATACCATGTGCAAGTGCTAAAAAACACATTAAAATGAAAGCAAATAGTAATTATAAGTTTGAAGGAGACATTTTTGTGATTATGGTATTCTCAAAGTTAGAGGGGAAAGTATGTGTACATTTTATAGATAAAAGTTTCAAACATTTTGTATTTGCATACTATATACAAAATCTAAATGAAATAGAAATAAAGAAGTTAAGTGAGGAAATATTTGTATCATTTATGAAAATCATAAAATTTACAGGCATATTCCAACATTTCCAAAACATTAATAAGATAGATGACTTTATATAAATAATATAGAATGATTAGAAAAAATAAACTTAAGGTAATGGTACACTTTAAAAAAAAAAAGAAAAATACCCAATACTTTTAAAAAATTTGTTCATTGTACAGGGGAATTCATTGTGACCATTCCAAATACTCTCACATGGTACATGGGTTAGATCATCCCCACTGCCTCTCTGCATCTGACCCTCTCCCCGCCTCACTTAAAGCAATGTCAAGAGGTTTCTTTGTTCTATTTCATACAAGTATATGAAGTCCATCAATAATATACCTTCTTCTTCATTCACCATCCCCCCCACTGGCATGCCCTTCCCACACTGTACCTATTTTTAGTCCTGTTTTTCATTATTAATATTTAATTTGATGTTCAAAATGATTTCTCAATGGATTCCCACTGTGAGTATACTTTACTTTGGCCCATTCAACATCTCCTATGACATTCCCTTACCCTTTTACCTCTTACTTCCCATTTTTTTAACAGCTTTCAATGCACATCCTTATATCTTCTACCTTTACAGATGTTATGTTTTATGATGTTGTTGATGTTTTATTATTCTCTTTTCCTTTCCCTCCTTCTCAGAATTCCATAGAGTAGTTCCACTATTAGAAACACATTCTACCTATGAGTTTGTTCATGATCATGTTTGTTTTTGTGTATATGTTTTCCTTTTGGATCTATCTTCCACATATGAGAGAAATCATGTGGCCTTTATCTTTCAGAGCCTGGTTTACTTCACTTAATATGACGTCCTCCAATTGCATCCATTTACCTTCAAACCACATGTCATTTTTCTTTATGGCTGAGTAAAATTACATTGTGTACATATACCACATTTTCTATAGAAATAGAAAATAGTTCAATAGTTTCAATAGTTTCAAAATTTACAAGATGCATATTAAAACATCAACAACAGATCAATAATTAAAATATCAACAATAGACCTATAAGATTAAAAAATGTAAATAATGGCAGACATTATGTATACTTGAACAAATTATGAAGAAAAGATGATTATCTTAAGATGTACTTTGAGGGATGAGACTTCAACCTTTATAGAAAGCAGTCCAGTAATAATTAAGTAAACACTCATACACTTATTATCCTAGTAATACCTTTCCTCAAAGTCAGTATATAAGATAAAACTAAGGCAACTAAGTAAATTTATTTATATAAAGAGAATTATTAAGATAAGTGTTTATAGCATAATGGTATATACACAGTGAATGTCTACTCATAGGTGAATAATCTAAGAAATTGTGACTTTTACATATATATAATGTACCATTTTATATAATCATTAAGAATAAGATCCTTGCAATGTATTGACATTCCATTTTGATACATATAAAGTTCAGAGAACCAGGCATAAAAAGCTGGCATAGCGTTGGAGATGTAGCTCAGTGGTAGACACTTATTTGCTTATGTGAGGCCCCATTCTTACTTGAATGTATGGGCTTGAGCCCCAGCACTGGAGAAAAAAATCCTTACATAAATACATATGTATATATTTTTAAAGGCAGAACAATGATATATATCAAATTATAGATTTTCTAAATAGCGTACAGCTCTTTGAAACTTAAAAACATCCAGATCTTTCAAGGTTATATATCCCAACTGAATAATAACAGAAAAGTTTGCTTTCAATTTAATTTGCAAATTTCAATGAATTTAACCAAGTTTAACATTAAATTATTTATTTCATTTGTTAGACCATTTTTGCATTCAAAAACTGAATCAGAAATGGTTTAGTAATTAAAATTATTTTCCCCAAAGTGCTAGAATAATTAATAACCTGTGGTATGAGTGAAAACATAAAGTGACAATCTTAAATTCGAGTACCTGTATTCTATGTCAAAGAACTTACTTTTCTTTGATATTGCTTCAAAAGTCTTTCATCCTCATGCTTCACTGACACTTAAAACGGTGTCATCGTGGGAGTGGAAATGTAAGTGACAGGTCTAATAAATTAGCAATATCCTTCTCATTATATTCCCCCTCATTTTTGGCTGTGAAATTTCAATGATTATTAAAACTTGAATACTTCAAAGTTGAATGTGAGTAAGATTTTCCCTGAGTTCTTCAGAGTTGAATGGGAGTAAGAGATTTTTCTGAGTTTTACCTTTTTTACTGAAGAGCCATGCCAGAAATTCTGCAGCTGAAAAATGCCTCTAACTTTTCTCTTGGCCTAGTGTTTGGGTGAGACTGGGTCAAGTCCTAAACATTCTAATGCTTAAACTGCCTTTCAACCACTACAGTCAGGAAGGTCTGCACCATTGCATGGTGGGTAATCTTCTCTGTAGGTAATAAACTTTACATACTTCCTTTCCTTTTTAAATTTTATGCCCCTCATATTAGGAAGCTAATTGTTAACAGAGTTGTTGAAGTAATTAGACCTCTAGATAAACACTTTTAGAGTAGTGGTTTTTTGTTTTTTAGATTTTGTCTTTTGAAATTTATATAGTGGGCCTAAACCATAATTAGAAATTGAAATAGAATAGGGGAGAAGAGACCATTAGAAGACAGAATAAAATTAAAATCAGAATGTGTCACATGTCTAATATTTAAAAGTGGTTTTTCTTCTTTTTCGTATGCATGCATTTCAATAAGGATGTATACTTTAAGTCATCCTGTGTAATATACTTCTCATTATGACCTATAGATCAAAGGAGGTGAAAAACATTGCTCTGTATCTTGCACTACAGCTCTACCCTTTGCCTTAAATTAAATCAGAAAGAAAAATGTGCACCAGACAAACGTTAGTAAAGATCACATATACTATTTCTTTAGATACAAAAATACAATCTTTATCTTAAGCCTTAAATTTCTTCATCTATTTTATATTTTGGAGGGCCTTATTTATGTGATATAGTCAGGAAAGGCAAAGATAGTACTCGTTACTTTGTTTTAATGATAATACCCATGAGCACACTGGTCTATTAAATCCTTGTATAAATACTATTTATGTATGAATACCATGAAGAATTATGGATCAAGTTTTTCTTCATTTACTATTTCATTACAATAAACATCTTTCCAAATTTGAGCATGTTAAAGAAACTATGGAACTACTTTTCCTCCTGCTTTCTGAATAAGAAACTCATATGATATTTTTAATAATAATATTGAATCAAATTATGTGCTACTTCAACATAAATACATTTTATTGTGTTTAAAATATACACACATAACATATTAAGAGTACTGTCCTTCTAGGTAAGTTATTAATATCTCTTGGTCTATATCTTCTTAATGACTGATTATTCTGTACTGTCCAGAAAGGCAGCCCATTCCTTTACCAAACCCACATATCTTTCTGGGGAAACATGCCAACCTCTCAACTACTGCTGTGCTAAAGTTTGTTAAGGGAAATGTGAAATCTGCTGGAATGAAATTGAGAAAGCTGCATGCAATTCTTTAACTGAAAGAAATCATTCAAGCAGGTGTATCTATGAAGAACTAGGTTTCATTGAAATGATGCAAAACAGTATTTAGAATCATAAAAACATCAAGGTGAAAAATACCTGATGCACATAAGATGCCTCACCTAAAATGCTTTGCTTTGCTAATAGATTACATTAAATCTTCTGAGCTTCAAACAGCAACATTTTAGGAAAACTTTCAACTATTATTATTAATACTAGAAATCCATTTTAATATTATTCAGAATTTTTCCCTGTTACTCATTTATTTTGAATTAATTGTGATTGAGGGAATAAAAAGTCATTCTATAAGCATTGCAATTTTATTAACATATTTAATGTAAGTCATATATCATTGTACAAACAATTTAAATTTTAGTCCCTAATTAGTTTTAGTAAAAATGTTCTACTATATAATACAGATATTATTAGATTAATATTATTATATTATTATTGTATTGGTGGTAGTACAATTTATTATATAAATATTTTAGAAACCATTTTGCAAATATTGTGAATTTTAATATTTATGGATCTGATTTACTTATACATAAGCTCTTTCATCTTGTGGAATGTATTAGTAGAGAAGAACACATGCTGTTAGGATTGAGAAGTGACACCACCATTTCAAGTTTTGTGGACTTACTCAAGTTTTACCCAAGTCTGAAATTTGATTTCCTTAAAGAAAAAGGGCTAAAATAATCTTTCTCATATCTACTAATTTACGTGTGTATGCATGTAGATATGCGATGCGTGTTTAAAATATTAATGGTTTTCTTGTTTAATATACTGGTTTCTGCAGTAAAGAAAGATAATATGACAATCCACCTTCCATCTACATCATGAGTGGCCATGGGGAAGTTTCTAAGCATAGTTACTTGATCTGTAGAAGGAAACTTAGTTAAATTTGAACCAGTCAACAATGTTCCTAGGAATTTTGAATTGTGGTAAAGAAAGATTGACCAGTAATACATAAGCTAAGGACCCTGAATATGGGAAATGTACATATGTGAGGTGTGGAATATGTTTGTGTTCATGTATAAAAATATGATCCCTGAAGAAGCAGAAGTCTTTTCTAAATATAGTAAATGAGATGAAGTGGATGAATTTGGAATTGGGAAGAGAGAGTATTAAAATGACTATTTAAACTGAGATCTGAGTTCCTTTCTGAAATACAGGCTTATTATTGCCCTCCTAGTTTGTGAATTGTCTGTTTGGTTTCTTTTTTTTTCCTTTTTCTTTTATTAACATATTTGTACATATTCAGTACTAAAGATTGAACTCAGGGTCAAGCACTTTACCACTAAACTACATTCCAGGCAATCCTGTATTTTTAAAACAAATTCCAACTTTAGCTTGCTTAAGTTTAATACTGTTGTTGCAAACCAAATATAATGAACAGAGTACTCCATTCAACCTAGGAGTTAGCAAACTTTGTAAGTGTAGAAGTAGTAAACACTTCAGATTTTATTGGTCTTACATTCTGTATCACAGCTTTTCAACTCTGATACTGTTATGCAAACACAGTCACAGCTGATAAATAAATATTTCTTGTTCCATAAAATTTAATTTATATGTGCTAACATGACATTCGTGGAATTTTTATATTATCCTAGGTTATTTCTATATTATTGTTACTTTGATTTTTCTAATAATTAAAAATGTGAAGCCAAAATAACAATTTTGTATATTTGCATATAAATAGATGACAGTCTAGGAGTAGATCTGGTAGGGGAAATCACACTAAAATTTACACCAAGAAAAGCTGCAAAGCATTGCAATTACTTCTTTCTGCAAAACATGCCTTAAACTACTTCCTCTGTTTGTTAACAGACTACTCACAGTCACCATTCCTTCTCTACTATAGATAACTATTTCTGGCTACAGCAAGAAAAATCATGTTTTGATATTAAAATGTCTTCCTGTTTACTGCATTCTAACTTGTAAATGAGATCATTCTTTTTTACATAATATTTAGAAGTTTCTCATTTGTATTTTAAGAAAAGTACTGGAAATGACCACAATAAAACAAAGGAAAATTCACCATATTAAAAGCATTTGGAAACAAATAAAACTACTAAAACAAGCTAAGCTATTCACTGGAAAACAAAAGCAATCACTGCTAAAACAGAAACAATTACGCTCCCCCCCCACAATAAACCAAACAAAAAACTATTTAATTATATACCATGGAAAGTAATAATTTCATTTGAATTTTTTCCAGTATCAATCCAATCATAAATATTCATGCAATGAAGCTATAAATGATATTGGGGCACTCGTGTAAGAAAGAAACAAGAATTAAAACACAAATACACCAATATATTTATTATTATTTCTAATTAGGTGGAGGAAAACTCCTTTTCTCCATATAGTTCTAGAATTTGGGGCTTTAACTCAATATAGAGGTCTTTCCTGGCATGCTTTAGGCCATGAGTTTGATTCCTAGCACTAACTCTCCACCCCCCAATAAAACCTATGGTGTCACAAAAATAAAAGTGTCAAATCTATTTGTTTAAACCGACTATTGGAAATACTATGTCAGGCACTAATGGTATCAGTGTAAACCTGTTAAGAATCACAGCAGCATTTGAAGCCATTGCATTTTAAATTCAGTTTAGTCCAGCAGGACATTTAGGAGGTCTAGAAAGAGATTAGGGCAATTATGTATGCCAAGTACATAAATGTCAGCAGCAATTTAGAACAAGAGTAGATTGTGAGAATGTTTCCAGTTCAATATTTTATTCTGAAAGCAAATACTCAGTAGGAGATCTTTGCAACAGAGAGCTAACGGAAAATACACTGATGATAAAAACAATCATTCTTAATAGAGAAGTTTTAGAGTAATGAAATTTCATTGGTTGCTTGACTTACAGACAATGTCCAGGCAGTTTTATGAACTCTGTATTTTCCTGCAGAGCAACACATTTGATGAAACTTTTTCTCCATTTTATTAACAATGGTTTGGAGTAATGTAGGTTCCTCTTGGGTATTTTGTTGCTCTTCTAAAGTACTTTCTTGTAGTCTTGCTTTGAAACTTAAGCCATAATTTTATTGGGTGCTGCTCCACAATTGACTACTATTTTTTGGGTGTGGAATATTCAAGCTAAGTCACACACACAAAAGTTACAATGTGAGATGTCTGATAGAAGGTACAATAAACTTTATAGTCTCAAAACCTGCCTGAATGCTTGATGCACACACAGTTGATGTCTAGTTAGTATCTGTGGAATCAATGCAGCTGTATTTGGCAATATTTCCTTGAGTCATGAGGTATTTGAAGCCCCTTCAAAGAGTTATGATGTTGAAAATCTTAGAATCACTCCTTTGTGAAACTGCATCAATATGCAAATGAGTAATGTAGGTAGTACAAGTGTTCATGAATAAAAAATACTGCCAGCCTGTATCACTTATCCTTCTTATCTATTATCTATCTATCTATCTATCTATCTATCTACCTATCTACCTATCATCTACCTAACCTGTATTTGTATATCATTAACTTCTAGTATTTATTATGCATACTCACTCCTGTAACCCCAAGCTTAGAAAGAAAGATCACTGTTCAAGGCCAGAACTAAACAAAAATCATGAGAATCTAATGGAAAACTAGTAAAAAAGGGCTGGAGGTTTGAGAATATAAAGATGAGCTTTTCCTTGATTTTTATTAGAATATATTCATTATATGGGGGGATTCATTGTTCCAATTCTGAATAGGATTACATTGTACATGTGTGAGATTGCTTCCACCATCTTCCCCATCTCCCCCATCCCACTTAAAGGAATTGCAAGACGTTTCATTGCTCTATTTTGTATATGTATATGAAGTCCATCAGCCATATTATCTCACCACATCTCTTTCATTCACCCTCCCCTCTTCCAAAAATCCCCCCACACTGTACCTATGTTACAGTCCTGTCCTTCATGATTAATTTCTCAGTCACCATTTAAAGGAGTTTCCTGATGTATCCCCACTGTGAGTATACTTTACTTTGGTTAATTCAACCCCTTCCATTACTGTCCCTTATCCCTTCTTTCTTCCCCCTATTACTCATACAATTTCAATACATATCATTATATCCTCTACCTGCACAGATGTTATGTATTACAATATTGTTGATGCTTTATAATTCTCTTTTCCTTTTTGTCCTCCCCCAAGTTCCATAGAACAAATCTCCTATTACAAACATGTTCTGCATACAAGTTTGAGAGTTCTAAAGCATCTGAGCTGTTGCCATAGCTTGGCTATTGTGAACAGTGCTACAATAAACAACAGTGTGCAGGTATCTCTATTGTATCTTGACTTGCATTCCTTCAGATATATACCCATGAGTGGTATCACTAGACCATATGTCAATTCTACTTTTAACCTTTTAAGGAAACTCCACACTGCTTTCTGTAAGGGTTGTATAACTTGCATTCCACCTATAAGGGACAGAATCATTTTTGCCAGCAATTACTGTTGTCTTTGCTCTTGAACATGGCCATTCTAACTGGGGGGACATGAAATCTTAGTGTAGTTTTGATTTGCCAGAATGTAGCATGAATAGACTCTATTCTAATTTCAAACAGAATCTTCATTCCGTCTTAATAGTTCATGAGAACAGTCTTTACTCTCCTCATTTCTATCAAGTCTGGTCTTCCGAGATCCCATCAAAATCACCCATTAAGATAAGATACAACATTCTAGGGTTTGTCTAGCCCTGATCTACAAAATTTTCCAAAGGCTTCTGAACCACATCTCAACTAGTTACACTGTGACAGGAAGGCATGGAGGGGGAAAGGATATGATGAATGCAACAGTAAAACAAAGACAAACTGGAGTTGGGGACATTACCTGGAGACCAGCAATGTGTCACCTTGCCCCAGAGGTTATGCAATGCAATGACATGTGATTAAGTATGGGACAAACTGTACCTCCTCCCATCTCTGTAACTTACTCTAAATGGCATATAGGAAAGGCCCCCTTTGTTCTTGGGGCTGTCTTTGGACTTGTGTCTACTGAGTCACTGCTGGCATGTTTAATAATCTTGCTTCCTGAACGTTGTGGTGCCCTCTCAGTCTGTCTGAGCCCTAGTGAAACCTTTCTGGGGGCTTCTCCGGGATTTAGAGGGTGGTGTTTTCACCTCCTTGTCATGGCTTAGTGTCCCCCACCAGCCTAGAGGGTCTTTTATATACAGTAAACAAGGGGGTGGAGCAACAGTTCTTAGGAAGGGGCATGTAATTGCTATTCTCTGAACGTAAACATCCTAGGAAAAACAGCTGTGCTGCATTTTTCCCTTGCCCTCTTCTGTGGCTGGGGCCATGCTCTGACATAGCTGTGCTTATGTCAAGTTCTCATAGGCGTCTCATACTCTGCTCCCCACACCAGCCTGCTTTTGGAGTAGGATGGCCCTTGGAGGGGTTATTAGATATAGTCATAGTCAAAGGAGTTTTTGAAATGGTTGTAGTGGAACCTGGACACCCAGATCAATTTCCTTATATTGATTGCTGGCAGGATGCAGTCCTCAGCTGACCCACGTGGCTAAAGCCCTGCCTAGAGAAAGCATGTAGGGTCATGGTAGCCAGGGTAGCAGCAGCTTCCAAATGCAAGGAAACACATAAAAAACTGGAGAAACGCATATTAGTGGGGGACCTCAAGGAGACCCTGTTCCCTTATGTGCCACTATCCCACTTCTTTGCCTCCATCCTTGGAAGGGGAATCAGCATCTGATGGAGGAAGCCCCAGAAGCAAATATGCCTACAAGGCTGAGCCCAGGAGTCCTTGACATTGCAACAACCCCACCTTCCTCAGGCCCCATGAACCTCATGCTCATTCTAAGCCTACCAGTCCTCACTCCACAGCCCCCTGTGAGACTGGCCCCTAGGTTTAACCAGGAACACTTGAACAGTCTCACTACAGGCCTAGGCTCTTCCCCAGAGCCCACTGCCCTGAAGATGCGCCTGAGAGTGGTCCAGGGCCAAATATACTAGGACAAGCATGGTCAGATACAAGGAGGAAGGCGAACATTCATCCACCAGTGCTTCCCCACCACAGCTTTACATAATTAGAAGCACCACACCCTCTCCTTCACAGAAAAGTGTCAGGCCCTGATTGATCTAATTCAGTCCATCATCCAAATTCATAAACCCACCTGGACAGACTTCTGACAGCTTCTTCTAACTCTGTTTACTACTGAGGAGCAATGCAGTACCACATTGGTGGCTCTAAGATGGCTGGAAGATCATGCCCCTATGGACACTATAAATGCCCAAGTTTATGTTCAGGGCCAACTCCCTGAGGAGGCCCCTAATGACATCCAAGGTTACCAGCAACTTGAGTGGTATCAGGAAGCATTATTAGGAGATACAAAGGAAGGAGGGAAAAAGGCCAAGAATATGAGTAAGACATCAGAAATCCACCAAGGGCTAAACTCCTGAAGTATGGAATCCTCTGGCCTTGTCAGTCTCCCTCAAACACCCCACCACTACCTGTCCAAAATCCATGGACTGAAGATTTTAAGCCAGTTCAGGACCTCTGTGCATGTAATTCAACAACTTTTACCTTACACCCTGCAGTCCCCAAACCATACATGCTTTTGGACCTTATCCCAGCTAAGGCAAAATTCTTTACCTGCCTGGATATTTAGGATGCATTTTCTGCATCTACCTGGAGAAAAGGGACAATTCACTTGGACTTGGGTGCCCCAAGGCTTCAAAAACTCTCACTATCTTTGGGACTGCCATGGTGTCTGAACTAAAGGTTTTCTTGGCCAACCAGCATGGCTGCACACTCCTCCAGTACATAGAGTGTCTTCTGTTAGCTGGACCAACTTAGGAGGATTGTATGGAAAGATATTACCTCCTTCTCTCCCTTTTGTGGAAGGGAGGATATAAGGTTTCCAGAAAAAAGGCTCAGATTTGCCAGGATACTGTTGAATACCTTGGGTTTCACCTGTCACAAGGACAACATAGACTGGTCCCTGAGAGAAAACAGGCCATCTGCTCCATTCCAAGCCCCAAGACCCATTGATAGATTAGAGAGTTTCTAGGAACTGTAGATTTCTGATGGATCTGCATCCCCAATTTTTCTCTCTTGGCAGAACCACTTTATGAAGCCACAAAGGAGCGGGGAGTAGAAACCCATGGTACATGAAGAAAAACAAAAAAGGGCCCTCAAAGAAATTAAGAAGGCACTCACAAACAACCCCTCTCTGGGCTTGCCATTTGTGATGAGGCCCTTCTTCCTATACGTACTTGAAAGACTGAGGACAGTAGTAGAAGCCTTGACCCAATTGCTAGGTTCCTGGCACCACCTGGCAGCCTATTTATCAAAGCAACTTGATGCAATTTCCCAAGGCTGGCTGCCTGGCCTGTGTTCTGTGGCAGCCACAACCATCTTGGTGGCTGAAGCAGACAAACTTACTTTGGCACAAGAACTCACAGTCTGACTTCCCCACTCTGTTCTGACTCTCGTAGAATATAAAGGAAATTATTGGTTAACAAACTCCTGAATGCTCAAATATCAAAGCATGTTATGTGAAAACCTATGTATCTGGCTAGAGGTTGTTAAGAGTCTAAACCCAGCCACCCTACTACTGGTTGATCCAGGCCAATTGGAGCATGACTGTTAGATGTGGTGTTCTCCAACCAACCAGACTTGGCCAAACAGCCTATTAGTTATCAGGACATTGGATACTTCATGGGTGGCAGAAGCTTTGTCTGGGAAGGCACATGTTTTGTTGGATATGCAATCTTGACTCTGGAGGCTACCATTAAAACATGACCCTTCCCATCAAGACCTCTGCACAAAAGGCTGAGCTTCTTGCTCTCATGTGGGCACTCCAGCTTGCTGCAGGAATGTGAGTAAATATATATATATGGATTCTAAATATGTTTTTACTATTATTTATGTCCATGGAGCCCTATATAAAGAGAAGGGCTTATTAACTGAGGAGGGAAAAGTGTTAAGTATGGACAGGAAATTCTGGAACTAGTAGAAGCTGTTTGGGCCCCTTAAGAGAGTAGTGTTCATGCACTGTGAAGGACACCAGAAGGGGGAGATAACAGCTGTTCAGGGAGCCTAAAAGGCTGATAGGGAAGCCAAGCAAGTAGCCCTCACAGAGGGACAAATCTCGGCCTCAGACAGCTGTCTTGTTCCTGTGCCCCTTATTGGAATGACACCTATGATATACTTCACCAGAACAGGCTTGGTTTGAGACTGAAAGAGGAAATTTTCTACTGGACAGGTGGTGGAAGTTTATTGATGGCCTCATTGTCATACCTGAGTCACTTGCTCCCACATTTGTCAAGCAGATCCATGAAGGAATTCACTCAGGGTGGACAGCTCTTGAGAACACTTTGGCCCAGAATTTTTATGTCCCCAAGCTTTCCAGCATAAGTAGGACAACATTTGAGAGGTGCAATTTATGTGCCAGAAACAATCCCTGACAAGGGCCAAGAGCTCCACCTTAGGTGCAAAATGTTGGAGGAAGTTTTTTTAAAACCTGACTGTGGAGTTTACTGAGATGCCATGAGCCAGCAGATGTAAATATTTACTGGTGTTCATGTGCACCTTCTCATGATGGGTGGAAGATTTACCCTACTTGGACTGAGAAAGTCCAAGAAGTGGTTAGATGCCTGTTAAAGGAAATCATCCCTTGATTTGGAATACCTATGTCTATTGGGTCAGACAGTGGACTGACCGTTGTGGCTGAGGTGGTACAGTTGATGGCTAAGGGTTTAGTAATAACTTGAAAGCTGCACACAGCCTACTGCCTCCAGAGTTCAGGGAAAGTAGAATGTATGAACAGGATTCTAAAATTACAATTGGGAAAACTATGCTAGGAGACCAACCTACAATGGGATCAGTTACTGGTCATAGCCGTGCTCAGGATTAAGTTGAGTTCCTCCAAACAGATAGGTCTCTCCCCTTTTGAAATTCTTTCTGGATGTCCACTCCCTTTAGTCAAGAGCCTGTGAGGGGACTTTATGGAAATAGGTGACCTCACCCTGAGACAACAGATACAGGCCTTTGGGTTAACTCTCTCTCAAAAATCAATGACTGGGTAGGAGAGACTCTCCTTGTTGTCCTGAAAACTCCCATGCACCCTTATAAACCAGATGATGCTCTTTGGGTAAAGAAATGGAATGTTCAACCATAAAGCCCCATTGGAAGAGCCCTTTTGTTGTTTTGTCCACTCCACTGCAGTTAAAGTAGCAGAGATAGTTCCCTGGATTCTACAATCTAGTGAAGCCAGCTTCCCTCAAATGGTAGTGCATTCCTGACCCAGCCTCACCAAGGAAAATTACCCTTTGGAACACCTGTGCCTTTCCCTGACAGGACACTGCTTGCCAGGAGACAACAGGAGACCATGGACTACAAGACGTTAGCCCTGCTCTAGTCACTGTGGAAGCTGACTAGTCTACACATGGCTGAAGCTTGAGGAGTTGCCCATCCCACCTTTCAGGATAGGTCCATTCTATGTATTATTCTTGCTAATCTTGGTCAGCTCTGTACCTGGGGACCCCCAAGTTTTGGACTGTGATTCATGAATGCACACTACTTGATTGGGAGTGCCGCTACCAGAACTCTGGTTTTCCATACTTATTATTCCTGTGAAGTCACCACTGCTGGGTCATGCACCCACAACCATACCACCTCTCCCTGTGCTTTCACCATGGTCAGCATATCTGTTTTAATCCCATCTATCACCCTCAGGAGCAATGGCTATAGGTCTGAAGCCTCACCAGCACCAGGGATCCCATTAACCACACCCAGGTTAATGACCCCAACAAAGCTGTGTCAATATACTTTGATGTGTGTGCCACATAGCTAAAAACACTGGGCCTTGGGGAAACTGTGAGGGGCTAGCCTGGGAAAGGACCTATCGGCTATATGACAAGTATATACCCCCAGGAGATGACAGTAGGACATCCAGCTGTACATACTATGAACAACTCTCTGGTCCTTATTGGAGTTATGAAAGGTGGGCAACTTGGTTTAAAGGGAGGTCCATACCTCACATGGAACTGCCTCTCTTTTACGAAAAGGGGGAAGCCTCCCCCAACTATAAATTTCACTTTTTTAACCTCAATGAAATAGGATGGAAGTTGGAAGTTGGAAAAACATTTGGCATTTTAGTCAATGGAGGGGGAACAGACCCTGGTACTTTGTTGCACTTTCAACTCATCACTATCACTCATGAGAGCTCCTCATACCATGCCTTTCACTCCTTTTACAAGGAGATACAAAGTGAGTTTCCCTTCTCAGTTAAAGTAAAAAACCTGTTCTTCTCACTAGCTGAGACCATAGCACAAACTCTGAATGTAGTTTCATGTTATGTTTGTAGGGGAATGAATATGGGAGACCATTGTCTAAAGAGCTAAACCTACAAGAGCTCTTTGATGAAACCACTTTCTCTAGTCTTGGGGAGAGTGTCTGGCTCCTAAAAACCTCTATTATTGGGAATTACTGTATCTCCTATCCAAAAGGCCAATTCTCCACTCCAGTAGGGAACTTGATCTGTTTGTGACAAAAGTTTTACCATGATGCTACTCAGGTGACTCAATGGTGGGGGGAGTCCTAATCACATGGAGCCCCAACATCACCCACTGACTAAATTCCTTAAGCTTTCAACAAGCCTGGAATAATCTAACTATGGGCATAAAGTGTCAGGTGCCTAAGGGGCTGTATTGTATCTGTGGGGAATAAGCTTACACAATTCTTCCCAATGATTAGGTCGGATCTTGTGTGCTGGGCACCAATTGGCTTTCATTCTTTTTTCTCCCCCTCAGACAAGTTGAAAAATTAGGAGTCTCCCTGTATGAGGAAAATATAAACAGAAAAAAGCAAGATGCCCTACAAATAGGGGACTGGAGAGATGATGAATGGCCTCCAGAGTGGAACATTCAATATTATGGTCCAGCTACATGGGCAGAAGATGGCTCCTGATCTATCCTATATCTATATGCTCAACCGTATCATTTGGCTTCAGGCAATGGTTGAAGTTTTAACTAATGAAGCAGCTAAAGCCCTCAACATATTAGCCAAGCAACAAACTAAAATATGAAATGCTATCTAACAAAAACCACTTGGCTTCGGACTATTTGCTAGCCTCAGATGGTGGAGTATGTGGAAAGTTCAATCTGAGTAACTGCTGTTTACAGACTGATGATGAGGGCAAGGTAATTGAAGAGATTACCAATAAGATGAAAAAGCTTGTCTGTCCCTGTACAGACCTGGAAGGGATGTAATCCCAATAATCTTTTCAGGGGCTGGCTCTCAACCCTAGGTGGGTTCAATACCTTAATAGGGGCAATGTTCCTTGTGTTAGGAGCATGTTTGATATTACCCTGCCTAATCCTCCTGGTACTGCAGACTTTCAGGACCATTATGGAAGCCCCTATAGAATGAAAGACAGCTGTTCATGTAGTGGCACTAGGGAAATATAAACCCCTAGATTCAGATGATGCTCTTTGATCCAGAGGTGGCTCTGAGCATCAAATGGGGGAAAGAGGCAGGAAGGCAGGGAGGGGGAAGGGAGATGATGAATGCTACAGTGAAACAAAGACAAACTGGAGCTGGGGACGGCTACCTGGAGACCAGTGAAGGGTCATACTGCCCCAGAGTTTAGAGCAGCCAATGCATTGACATGTGATTATGTATGAGACAAACTGTACCTCCCCCCATTTCTGTAACCTGCTCCAAATGGTATATAAGGAGGCTCCCTTTGCTGCTCAGGCTCAGCCTTTGGACTCAAGTCCACTGAGTTGTGCAGGCTTGCTTAATAAACTTGCTTTCTGAAAGCTTTGGTGCCCTCTCAGTCTCTTTCTGAGCCCTCCTACAACAGTAACAAAGACCCCACTTCTTGGTACTAATTTTCTATGTTATCTAGTTTTCCTTTGTTGTGACAAATATCGAAAGAAATAATTTAAAAGAAGAAAGCTCTATTTCAGCTCCCTGTTTCAGAGGTTTTAGTCAATGTCAGGCTGTTTTTGTGTCTCTGGGAATGCTGGGAGGCAGAACACCATGGTGAACAGAATGGTGGAATAGAGCTGTGGACCTCATGACTGCACAAAGAAGCTACTTTATTTTATTTACTGGATAATAAAATCCATTCCAGTAACCAAATTTAGATCAATATGAATTCTAGCTGAAGTGGCACAGAAATTATAGTTTTTTTAAACTTATAAGTCATTTCATTTTTATTTATTCTCATTCCATCATAAGACTTATTGAACAAGTTAAATATATTTTTACCTCTATATGATTCGACATTTGTTGGAAAAAATTCAGAACTAATACAATAACTGTCAATAATAATGTCAGACATTGTCATTAGATAACTATTGCTTTAGTGAGAAGTAATTCTAATGTACTTTTTTATCTTTTTGTTTGAGTATATTGATACTTCCCTTGGAAGCTACAAATATTATCTTTAAATCTAAAAATGTCTAGTTGTGGTTGGAATTGCTAGTAATCCCATATTGAGGGGACAACAAATTACCACAAACAGTGTTTTAGAACACACAACTTTATTGTTGTGTGTTGGTTTAGAAGCCAGAATTCAAAAATGAGTCTCCTAGACTAAAACCAAATTACAGGCACTCATCCCGGAGACATTAGGCAAGAATTCATTTCCTGGTGTTTCCTAGTTTCAGAGGACATATACATTCCTTTACTCAATTTAGCCTGTTTCTTTCATGACACTGTGTTTTTTATATTTTACTTATAAATATGTTTATAATTACCTTGGTTCCACTTAATAATCCAGTATAACTCCTCATCCTAAGAACTTTAATTCATTCATATTTTGTATATTGAGATCTGTCTGTGTAGCTGTCTATGTATCTATCTCTACTACTTATTTATATCTATTTCTATATCTATGTATGCAGAGAGAGACAGGTAGTATATATAGCTACTCTAGATGGATAGAAAGATAGATAGATAGATAGATAGAGATAGTAGGTACAGGTAAAGATAGGTAGAGAGCTATAATTTTCCCCAGGGGTTAAAGAAATGTGAATAATTTGGGGGAATATTTATTCTGGCTAGTAGAGACCTAATAAGGAAATTATCTAATTGAGGCAACACTAATTTGGTAAGGATTATTATTTAGAAAGAACTAGGGAAAATAGTTCTAAGATTATGTTTATTTTGCAACCTATTAAATTAGCTCCATGAAGCCAGAGATATTAATTTTTAGTGTCTTTGCCTGGTTTTCATATGAAGATTATACTTGGCTCTATTACAAGTTGGAAACTATTCTCTCTTCTAGTTTCTGAAAGTGTGTGTATAGATAGGAGACATGTTTAATAGAATTTTCAGTGAAATTATATATACTTGAATATTTCTTTGTAAAAAAATTTTTCTTTTATTATGAGTGAAACTTGGCACTTCATTTATGACCATTCAGGTTTTAGTTTGGGGATCAGTTTGATACAATAAATGTAATTATTTTGTGTGAACTGATGAAAATAGTGGAATAAAATTGTTGGTAATATTGCAGCTGGAATCTGAAGTCCACAGTTCTCATTTCTCCATTGAAAACATGGAAGACAGAAGTTGGTGGAAGGAAATGGGTTTATTCAAGGCTGGTTCTGAGAAAGATGGAAGAGACCTCTCTGTCTGAAATCACCAACTTCCAGGGATCAGAGAGTGTAAAGTGATTTTATGGGACAAAAGGGATTACAATGAGACAGTGGGCTGGGAATTTCAACACTGGGTGGAGTTTTCTCTTCAGACTGTCATCTCTTTTTCCTCTTCTTAAAGGTGATCTGGATCTTGAATGTCCTTTGGCCAATATTTGCATTTTCTTTTTTGATAAATAAATTCATATGAACATGACAAGAGAAGAAGGGGAATTATAGAGAAAATCAGGTGAAAAAGATGGATCTCTAAAACATTAGGGAAAAGACTTGCAGGGGAGGCAAAAGCATATGAAAGATTAGGGAGAGACTGGGTGGCCAGGCAAAAATTAAAGTCCCCAATTTATCATCTCAAATTCCAACTGTCTTTCTCCAAAATAACCAATTTAATAAGTTTGTTGTTCTTGATATTTTTTGGTACTTTCATATCAACAGTAGAAATATGGTTTCTGTCCACATTGTTAAAATATGTCATTATTTTATGTACTTACCATCAGGAATGTCTTCTCTTTTTTTTCCTAATATTAATTAGTTTCCATTATTTGTATTTTTGCTGTATAATCTACCTGGTGGTTGATCATATATATTTATCTTTTGGAAAAAGGGTTTTATTGGTTTCCTTTATTTGTCTAAATATTCGATTTATTTCTAATCTTTTAAATCTGGTTATTTGGGGTTTGATCTGTTTTTCTAAATTGTTAAAGAAGTTTTACCAATTGATTATGAACCTTGCTTCATTTCTAATATTTGTATTTTATCTGAAATTTTTACTTCAAAAACTAGTTATAAAAAACAGTTCTGAATCAGCAACAATAAATATTGGTGAGGATGTAGGGACAAAGGAACCTATGTCCTTACACTGTTGGTAGGGATGTATATTAGTACAACAACTATGAAAAACAGCACAGAGACTCCTGAGAAAACTAAAAATAGATCTGCCATATGATCCATCAATACCACTCCTGGGGATATACCCAAAGAATTGTGAGTCAGGTTACAACAAAGGCACCTGCACACCCATGCTTATTGCAGCACTTTTCACAATAGCTAAGCTATGGAAACAGACAAGATGCCCCAATACTGACAGATGGATTAAGAAAATGTGGTATTTATATACAGTGGAATTTTACTCAGCCACAAAGTATGAAAATTTAAAATTACATGTAAATGGATGAAAATGAGGAACATCATTTTAAGTGAAGTTAGCCAGGCTCAAAAGGCCAAAAGCTGCATGTATTCTCTCATATGTCGAATGTGGTCCCTATACAAATACAACAATATTATGAATAACTGGGGAGGTCACATATCTGAGAAGTACTAAGAAGATGAATATGGTTGAAATACTCTCTATACAAGAATGAATACAGAATTCTTAAACTGGCTGAAACCACCATAAGAAAGGGACTAAGGTAGAATGAAGAAAAATAGAGTCACTATTCAATATCTTCTCGTCCACTGGGAACACTGGAAACTATTCAGTCATAACTCTCTAGCCTCTCAAATACATGAGATTTTCTGATGTCAATGCAGGTTTCAATGTTCAGCAGACCCATGGGATTTCATGGACACTTCTCAAGTCTGTTTTTGCATCCAGAATGCAACCCTTAGTTTCAGGTGTATGTTAACACCTGAACCACAGGATTTTTTCCAAAGAGATTCTCACACTGCTGGGGGTTCCTATCTCTGCTTCAGAACTCAAACATTTCTTTCAACTGTTAAAATGGCATGTGTTGTGGGTTTCAAAATTTATTTATCTTGTATTTTTCTCAGGGATAATGACAGTACTGTTCTTTCTACTCTCCAGCATTAAAAAATCTAAAATGATATTTCTTTCTTCCTCCTCCACCACCAACTCTTTCTCCTCTTGCTCCTCTTTTGTTCTCCTTTTTCATTCTTTTATTTCATATTTTTCCCTCTCTCTCTCTCTCTCTCCCTCTCTCTCTTTGTCCTTTCTCTCTTTCAATCTCTTTTATAAAGGCAAAATTTGGTCTGTTGTCTCTACCACAGCAAGAAACATATTCTATGTGAGTTGTTTTAATCTTTAAATATTCTATTTACTTTTACATATTGTCAATTTTAGTAAGTATTTTAAGTACATACAGAGAAAGCTACATTATTTAAGTGTATATAATAGCAAACATTTGCAAGTATTTATACATTGTTCTATATTATCCTGTGAATTTTCTTTTAATTATTGACAGTAGAGTTGAAAACCTCCCACTAACTGTTAAGGGCGTGGCACAGGGGCATAGCACTAGCCTAGCACTTAGTAGCATGCACAGTGTCCTGCATTGGATCACCATCACCAAAAGGAAGAAAGAAGGAAAGAAAGAAACAAACAAAGAGAGAGAGAGAAAGGAAGAAAAGAACATTTCCCACTAAGACTGTGGATTTGTGGATATCCCCTTTATATTTTTCAATTTTGATTTGTAGTTTTGAAATCATGAACACACATTTGTTCTTGATATCTTTTGGCATTAAATATTCCCCTTTCTGCAGAAATGCCCTTTTACAATTTAGTGATATTTCAGTTTCAACAATCATAACTCACATTTTAAAAAGTTCATTTTTCTGTTTACATGCATGTGTTCTAATTTTTCCTAATTTTCTGATATTTTGTTAAATTTATGACACCTTTCTATACTATTAATAATTTTAAATTTATGTATTTATATTCCCCAGCTGAAATTTGCTCACAATTTTTTTTGAAGTTTAACAGTAAGTTCATCTTCAGTGGATCTTTAAAGTATAACTCTGGCAATAGATTGGCCTAAACCAAGTTTTTATTTTCTTGGAATAGCATTCTTCCTTTAGGAAATTGTAGATAACTACAACTTACAACTAGTTTCTTCTAATTTTAGATTTGTTTTAAATTTGAATCAAGCTTTCAACATTGATAGTGGTATGTAGTGATCACAGTTATGAATTCCCTTAATGGAATTTCTTCTTTTTGCTCTTTACATTTACTGCCCTAGTTGGACCCAGTTTTCTTTCTTATTTCCATTTTATGGACTAGATTCATTGCATATTTGCTTTTTCTATACCAGTTCATCTGTTCAGTGATTCCAGCTTATTATAAAGCTCTCAGCAGCAATTCTGACCTAATGAAGACCAAATCTAGGTCATTGTTTCTATATGAGTTAAACTAAATTTGTTTTCTTCTATTTCTTTATTCATTTCTTTGTTAAATACACAGTCTATGTCTATTCCAATATGAAGACATTAATTTCTCCAAGTTACTTGTACAAAGAATGCACAAAAAGCAACACAAATTTCAAGTACTCTACCTGACTTGCTATATGAAAATGATATAGTATTTTAATGTGATTAAACAGTGAAGAATGTATTGTAAAAAGATGTTCAACTTCTTTGTTATGAGCTCGGCTATTATTTTAAAAATAGTGCTTTCTACTAAAGTAAAAAATTCCACATGTTAACGTAAGAGTTCAATATCACCCTAAATTAGTAAATAGAATTTGATTGTAATGTCAAAAAAGATATTATTAATAAAATTATTTAAAATATTGAATACTAATAAATTTTATATGCTACAACTAGGGAGTTCTAATTTAATTACACATACATTTTACAGAAATATTTTATCCTCTTTTCTAAGAAACTTAATATCTTTTTTATTATTCCCCTAAGGTTATAGCCAAAATGTTCAGTTTCCATTGTTGATAGGTAAGATTCAGAAAAAGTGTTTCAATATGTTGATGTCCAGATTTGAAGTAAGATATTGAACCTTCATAGTTATCTGTCCTTGGGCAAATCACTTAATTTTTTGAATCTTAGAACCTCATAGATAAAATAGGAAATAAATCTCTATTTTTTATTATTGTTAGGGAAAAGAAAGTGAACTGAATACGAAGTAACTTGAGGAATATCCTCATGGAATATGCATGCCATCCTTTTCTAGGGAAAGGAGTATTTAAACAATGACAAATACTTATAAGGTAATCCCTAGGACTTCAGAAATGAAGCCTGGAATTAAGTATGAGTGAAAATACCTGACTGGACTACACCTGTATTTTTCATTGCATAAGCATGAATAGGTACTAATTCACTCTTTTCAATTCCTTCTGAAGTCCATTAATTTTTAGTACTTAGTTTAACATTTTAGTGTAGCTATTCAATTCTATTAAGTTTTGTATTCTTAAGACAAATAAATTTTTAAATCTATGTTGTTTCTATACAACATGAGAAAACAAAAGCACTCTATAAAATCATTCCATTCATCTTAGATGTTACATGCACAGTCTAAATCTATTCCAGTATGAAGACATTAATTTCTCTAAGTTATTTGTACAACGAATGCACAAAAAGCAGCACAAATTTCAAGTACTCCACCTGACTTGCTATATGAAAATAGTATAGTGTTTTAATGCGATTAAACAGTGAAGAATGTAGTGTAAAAATGTAAAACTCAAATAAACCTATGGAAATCTCTCAATACCTTGTATTTGAATAAATTCCCATTTATTTTCAGGTTAAATCTGAATTTGATTCATTCTTTGAGATTAACAATTTAATCTGTCTTTGATACCTAAATTTTCTCAAAATAGATTATATATAAAACATTAAAAATACCTTTCCTCAGAGAGACATATATAAATAAGTGAAAACATATCAGGTTACAATAAAGTATATTTCATGGATGTAGCCATCCTGGATAATGTGGGAATGTACTCATGTAGATCTGCAAATCATGAAAAGTCATCACAAGCAGTTACAGTAATGAGGCAGAATGAATTTAGCAGACACTAGAACTGTGTTCTGGTCTCCTTACTGCTGATCCATTGAAAGTGTTGACAAAGGGCATTGGATACTAGTTTTGGTATGTTGATGTCTTATTGAAGAAAGGACAGTAACATTTTTAAAGTATATAGTCCTGTCATAAAGGATGGAGATATTCACTCTTCTTCATGGTTTCTGTTTATATGAAACAGAAATGGTACAAAAATTATTCAAATTTTCTTTGAACAGGTCTTAAATTTGATGCTGTTAGGGTAGGTGTACAATTGTTCCATCAAAGGTAAAAAGGCCACCTAGAGGTCAACTTGTGTTTCCTGTTCTTCCATAAATCTGGTAAATCACAAAAGTTGTCCTTCACATCCTTGAAATATGGTCACAAAACTCACTTTCTAAAATATATGAATCCTGAAAGTAGTCTGGTTGGCGGTGGAAAAGGTTGCTTTGTGGGAACCCGGCCAGAGGTCCTGAGGAGACCACACATCTCGGGTAGACGTGCTGGGGAGAGAGGAAGCCAGGATGAGCCAGGGATCGCTGCGAGCGAACACTGACAGACCCCTGCTTTCAGTACCCATTGAGCGCTTCCTGTGAGGCACCCTTGGAATCGCTTCTGTGTCATGGAGGCTGAGGCTAACCAACTTCCCAGGATCACTCAGAAGTTAGAGTCAGGACCAGGCACTCATTCTGACTTCCTCTGTTTCCTAAAACTGTGATGAGTGCATCCTGAGTCCGAAGACCGTGGGAATTAGTCAGGAGACCACAAGATGTGGTGGAAGCTGCTGATGAGACCCCAGCCCTGCAGGCTGTGTTCTTTCAGAAGGATGCAACCAACTACAAAATACAAACCTTTCTTAGCTAGCTTCACCTGCACAACCAATAGACAGTCAAGTTGTGAAAACAAAGAAACGGTGGAAAAGCTCGATAAACTTTCAGTGGACATCAGGAAAATCCGTAGATTAAAAGGATGGGTACTGCTGGAGGCTGAGACCTATGTTGAAGAAATTTCAAACATTTTACAACAACTAGGTGCTGACCAGACAGTGATAGCCAGTATTTTGGAACGCTGTCCGGAAGCAATTGTCTGTAGCCCAGCTGCTGTTGACCAGGAAAGAAAACTCTGGCAGTTGGTCTGCAAAAATGAGGAAGAGTTAATCAGGTTAATAAGGCAGTTTCCAGATTGTTTCTTCAATGTTAAGGACAAGGAAAACCGGAAGCTCAACATTCGTTTCTTTCAAGAGCTGGGACTAAAGAATGTGGTCATTAGCAGATTTTGACAACTGCACCTAGTATTTTTCATAATCCTGTTGAGACTAATAAGCAAATGATAAGAATTCTCCAAGAGAGCTACCTAAATTTAGGTGGCTCTGAGGCCAACATGAAAGTTTGGCTACTCAAATTATTAAGCCAAAATCCATTTATTTTGTTGAAATCTCCTGCAGTTATAAAGGAAATACTAGAATGTCTCCAGGAGCAAGGTTTCACAAACTTTGAAGTTCTTCAACTTCTGTCCAAACTCAAAGGATTTCTTTTTCAGCTTTGCCCCAGAAGTATACAGGACAGTGTTTTGTTTTCTAAGGCTGTTTTGGAATGCACAGCTGATGACCTGAAGCAATTAGTTGTGATCTGTCCTGTGCTTTTATATTATTCTGTTGCAGTTTTAGAAGAGCAGATTCCGGGACTATTGAAAGAAGGAATTTCCATAGCTCAGATAAAAGAGGCACCAATGGTTCTGGAATTAACACCACAGATAGTTCAGTACAGGATAAGGAAATTGAATTCCTTGGGCTATAGAATAAAGGATGGACAACTGGCAAGTCTGTCTGGAACAAAAAAGGATTTTGAGGCTAACTTTGGCAAAATGCAAGCCACAAAAGGAAGGCCATTATTTAACCCTGTGGAACCATTAAATGTTAAAGAGTGACATATTGACCCATGTCTCTTTTCTAGCAGGTAGAGTAAAACTGATTTCGTAAAGATTTAAAGTAGCTTCTGCGTTGTGTTTAACTTACCTCTTAACAAATGATCTGACTCATTTGTTGTATTTTAAAATATAAATTTTGTTTATTTAAAAAATAAATAAATAAAATAAAATATATGAATCCTGCCACTACCAGTTCTTTGAGAATGAAATTCAATTAAAAAATACACAGTTCCCCTTAATATAGATAATAAAATGTAAATGAACAAAGACTTAATTTCACTATGAAATGTTATCTCTCCATATTTACATTTATAACGATGTACTTGTAAGGAATTCTTTGCAAATGTGTATTTTCATACCAAACTGCTGTCTATATTTTATATGCCAATAAGTAAGATTTTTCTAATGCAATACATATTCAGTTCTTTGCCTAATCCTTAAAAAACTTGAATTTTTTTTATCCTTACTCATTAAATTTCAGGAGTGGAAAATCTTTCACAGCTTCCAGTATTAAAGCATTTGACTCTGAAAATAATCTAGACATAGGTATGAAAAATAAAGACACAAATATTCCAAATGTGTATTGTGCTAAAGTAGCCATCTGATAATCTAAATATGGAAGGCATACAATATACATTGAAGTGCAAAATATAAGTGCAGTCATGATCATAAAAGACACCCTTTTAATTTATAAATCTCATTTTTCCTGAAATAGTCAAGGATGTCTCACCCTGGGCAGGGGAATGTAGTAGGTGCACAGAGTGGAAAGAATTACTATAGCTTGCAATTGTCAGTATAAGAAGATTAAATGGCTCAGTTCCTTTCCTTTTTCATGCACTGGGCTTATATATCCTTCACAGAATTACTACAGAGCAATGTTCACAAATTTCAGAGACACATGTAGCTAGGTTCACTTTTGAGTATTATTTTATAAAATTATAAACACAGTTTTGCCTGTCAAATATAGTATGAAAATTCAGGTATGACTTGACCAAGAAGACTTGCAAAACATACCCATGAATATGCCCTTGATTTTAAAAGTAATTTTTGAAGATACTTTAAAGCCACTTACAATTTGACAAGCTGAATCATTTCAGTTGATAAGAGACAGTAAATACTACTAAAACTAATTGCCTTTATCAGCACTTGTGTAGGAACAACTGTTCTTACTTAACACCTGGTCTCACTGGTGTGTTTTTTTTCTTACTCCTGTAAGACACCCGTATGACTCTGTTACATGATCTTCTTCATGGTATTAGTTATTTCACTTTCCTAGTGAAATGCTTTATTGAGTTCCCCAAATAAAATGAAACAAAAGAGTATGTTAGTTTGTATGGCATTAAATGCTTTCTCAAGTGTGGTGTCATTTTCGAGCAATCCCTCTGCACTTAAATTGGCTTTTTTCCCATAGAAGATACATTCACCCAGGCATGCGTGGCTCATGCCTGTCATCCTAACTACTCAGGAGGATCACGGTTTGAAGCCAGCCCGGGCAAATTGTTCATGAGACCTTATCTCGAAAATAGTCATCACAAAAAAATGTTGGTGGAGTGGCGCAAGTTGAAGGCCCTGAGTTCAAGCCCCAATACCACAAAAAAAAAAGAAGATAAATTCACCGTCACCTCAACTCCCATTCCCCACGTCCAACACCATGTATTTCCTCATACAGTTCCACTTACTGTGACTATCATCTCTATTTACTTATTTAGAAAATTGTATTTCTGGCTGTGGTTGGACACCTGTCATTCCAGCTCTTGGAATGTTGAGGCAAGAGGATTGTGAGTTAGCTACCAGCCAGGGCTACATAGAAAGACCTCCATCCCCCAAAATTCCAATAAATAAATAAATAAATCTATTAATATTCAAACTTATAAGGGTAATACAAATTCATTAAAGTTAGTAAAATAATGCAAATACATACTCTATAAAGGGTGATAATCCCTCCCTACTTTGTAAATTTGTTATAATAAAATTCAGAATCTTATCCAACGTTTCTGTACATTTCTTCAGTGACACTGTACACACTAGATAGATGCTACTGATTACTAACAGATAAGCTGCCACATGCCTTGCAAGTGTGTCTTTCCCAAGTCTTATTAAATATATGTGCATTTGTTTGTGGGATATGTCTACAAACAGAAATATATTCTCTTTGATCATAATGATTTTTGTGACCCAGTTTTAATTTTATTGTTATTTGTAGGAATTCTTCTTACCCTTTTTTCATACAATCTCCTCCGAAAGCATATGTTTATTCTCCTTAGTATACTTTTTTTGCATTGAGAGAAAAACTCCAGTTAGTACTGCGTGTGTTCATGTGTATGTGTAATGAAGAGTCTAAGCATTGGACACTTTCTTTTAATCCTCAAAAACATTTTTCCAAATCTTTGCTCTATATGACAATCCTATTCTAAACTCTGGTCTTTAACAGAAAATATTGAGATCAATGCTTCCTTTGTTTGGAAAATTGCTTGGGTCTATAACCCATAACTTTTTCTTTATGGTTGATACCTCTTTCCATTGTGACAAAGAAAAGGTTCTCTTCTAAAGAAGGTTAATTATGGCTCTGTGTCTCCTACCTCATATAACATTCCATATTTTATTTTAGAAGTTTACTTCATCAATTAGCCATGATTAACCTTTATCTTTCACCTCCTGATCTTCTCTCATTACATAGTCATACAAAAATTTCTCCAATCTTAGGATAATTGAAAAATGAATTTCATTTAAAATTCTAATTACCTTCTCACTCTTGTTTAATTTTATGCAATCTCCTGATAGATAACAATTTATCAAAATGAATAAGAAATTTACATTATTTTCTTCACTAAGTCATTTCATTTTTTTGTGTTATGTGTTACTTGCTTTGTTTATACTTTTTAAACACCTATTAGTTAGTTTAGTGTTTATATCACTGATACAGGGAAGGATTATTGTTTACATTTTATAATTTGGAGAGTTAGGCAATGTCTCAGGTCATTCAGCAGGTATGATGAGGAGCTGGGATTTGAACCTGTGTCTCTCATCTCCAAAGCTCATATCTTTGTGCCATGACATGTAGTAAAAATTGCAACTGTCTTTCTTTTATGAAGAATTAGAAAGAGAGGAAATGATCAAATATTTGCCAAGAATTTTAAAAACAGGATAAATACACATTAGAGGAAGCCACTGTTTTTTCTAAAAAAATATTTATAGTGACACTTCCTCTCATGTTACTGGTTACCATTTTTGTGAGGTTACAATGTCCTTCTTTATACCTCACAAACTGATAGTACTGGGGTTTGAACTCAGGGCCTCCTGCTTGCATGGCAGGCACTCTACCATTTAAGCTACTTGGCCAGCCTTACTTCACAAACTTTGAAAAGAAGAGATTGATTGTAAAAACTTGCTCCAAAAGTCTAGAACAATTCAATCTACATAGAGTGGCCAGTAGATGTAGAATAAATGGATAAATTATCTTATAAATATTATTTTTCCTTTATTTTCTCAGATCATTGCATAATTGTTTCTTGAAATCTGTACTTTCTTCATCTCTGCTGTTACCTTTCTTTTTATTTTATTGTTTTGTTTTAATTTTTCAGTCCTGCTTCTTCTAATCATTTTTTTCAGTTTTCATTTTCTATGGGATTCTGCCCTTGGTCCCCCTGCTTACCATTCTCATTTCTCTTCATTCTCTCTCTCTGTTTCTATCTCTCTCTCTCTCTCTCTCTCTCTCTCTCTCTCTTTCTTTCAGCAGTTCTAGTGATTGAATTCAGACTCCTGTTCATGCTAGGCAAGTACTCTGCTAATGAGTTACCCATTTCCAGCCCTTCAGACTCTTTACTTCTGTGAAGTAGTATTTAATACCTAAGAATAAACTAGTATAATGTAACTTCTTTCACATTTTGCTAGTCAAAGGAATTCATTAATCCTTTCAGATTCAAAAAAAGGTAATAAAATTTATTACTAGATTGAAGAAATATGAATATTTAGTTGTATAAGGAATTTTTGGTGGATATTTTCAGATAGTCTTTAATTTGCAGCACTTCTCACCCCTCATTTGTGCAAAATAAACCAATTATTCCCTCTAATCCCATTATAGTTATACTACAACATTGACTGTTAAGTCTAGTATTCTATCATCTAATGAGGATTACTGAAAATGAATCTCCTTTGGCTCAATTATCAGTATAGAGATGCACACATAATTTTAGATTGCCACACTTTCTGCTTATTCTCCATGTAATGTTTCATCAAAATATTTAATATATTGTAGATTGGATTATAGTCCTTCATATAACTCTTAAAATATAATGCTTATTGTGGATAAAATGACTTCAATGGGATTTAATGATTACATCATGGGGTTATCACAAAATTTTAATTGGATATATTCTTATCTTAGTAGATATAAGAAAATATTCATTTCAGATAAAATATTCATTTCAGATAAAAATTACTGGTACATATTGTATTTGTAGTTATTAAATTCTTATATTCCTGTATATATCAGTTTCATTAATTTCTTAGAAGTTCATTTAACAAATAGAAAATGGGATAATTTTATTTACAATTATCTAACTAGCCAATATGACTTGAAGGAGAAACAAAAATAGTATAAACATGAATATAGGTATGTACTTTGTGGCTGTCAGGTCAAGAACTCAGAAAGAAGTTTAGACATGGCTGGCACCCAAATTTCTATACCCTCATTAAAAGTTAACTTGCATGTTTAATTGAAATAGCATAAAGAATACTTTCAGGTTTAGTTTTCCCATCTTTCCTTTTCAATGGATATATTTTAATTAGCACAAGTAAAAGTTGTATGTTTTTGTTAAAACAATGAGAAAACTTTAATAAAATATTAACAGTATTTGAAATTAAACTAGAGTCCCTGACATTTCTCTCTTAAAAGAGTGATATGCATTTATTCATCTGTTACAAATTCCTCTATTTTGGTTAAACCAATGCGTTATAGTTCTATTAAGTATGTTTTTAAACCAAATATATTGCATTTATCAGTACAATACAGGTTAATTAAAGTCTTTATATTATTATAATTATTTTAAATAAATAGGTAAGTTCATGCTTTTTTTATAATCAGGGCTCTCATTTCAGTGATATAATTTGTGAGATATAGATTGCATGATGTTGTCATAAGGGGATTTTCTAATAGATAATATATCCATGTCATAATGCACTTAAGAATTGTAACCAACCAGAAAACAATAATATACTGCCAATTTTATAAAGCTAGAAGTAAGGATTTTGGAAGTTTTTTACTATAAAGAAATATATTTGATGAGGTTTATACTGCATGCTTAATCTGATTAAAATTTACACAACCCACGCAGTCATCAAACATTACATGTTCTCCCATTAATGTGTAAAAGTTTTATGTTTTTATATATCAGTGGAAAATAAAATAAAATGAAGAGAACAGAATCATAAGTACCTGCAATCTAAAAATCCCCAAATCAATCCTGTTTATTTTACTTATTAGAAGTACAGTAAAATCATTTAGCTATGTATCACTAATGTATAGATGATGCTATAATGTATATAATTTGAGGTTTATTTCATTCTGTGATCCATCATAATCTAGAATTAATCTAATTTATATAATATCCACTCATGTGTTTGAATGTAGCAAATAATTTTGACAAAATCCACTGCTTAATGTTTGCCTACAAATCCATTTCAAAACCACTGATATTTGTCAGTTTAAAGTTATGAAAACAAATTTAAATACAAATAGTAAATGTGGTTATCTGGGAAAGGGAAACTGGCCTGTGGAGGCATACTGTGTCTTCTGTAGATGGTTGAATATTTGGTCAACTGAACATTTAGCCCATAGAAATAAAAAGAAGACTAGAAGAAGACAATAAACAAAGCAGACAATGAAGAGAGAACCCATACTATAACAGCATAGTGTGATCCTTTAAAAAAACAGTAAAGCTCCATTGTTTCAATTTTTTTTGTAAAAGAAAAATTAAATGCCTTTCTTTTTTTTTTTTATTTTTCTTTTATTATTCATATGTGCATACAAGGATTGGTTCATTTCTCCCCACTGGCCCCACCCCCTCCCTTACCACCCACTCCACCCCCTCCCTCTCCCCCCCAATACCCAGCAGAAACTATTTTGCCCTTATTTCTAATTTTGTTGTAGAGAGAGTATAAGCAATAATAGGAAGGAACAAGGGTTTTTGCTGGTTGAGATAAGGATAGCTATACAGGGCATTGACTCACATTGATTTCCTGTGCGTGGGTGTTACCTTCTAGGTTAATTCTTTTTGATCTAACCTTTTCTCTAGTACCTGTTCCCCTTTTCCTATTGGCCTCAGTTGCTTTAAGGTATCTGCTTTAGTTTCTCTGCGTTAAGGGCAACAAATGCTAGCTAGTTTTTTAGGTGTCTTACCTATCCTCACCCCTCCCTTGTGTGCTCTCGCTTTTATCATGTGCTCATAGTCCAATCCCCTTGTTGTGTTTGCCTTGATCTAATGTCCACATATGAGGGAGAACATACGATTTTTGGTTTTTTGAGCCAGGCTAACCTCACTCAGAATGATGTTCTCCAATTCCATCCATTTACTAGCGAATGATAACATTTCGTTCTTCTTCATGGCTGCATAAAATTCCATTGTGTATAGATACCACATTTTCTTAATCCATTCGTCAGTGCTGGGGCATCTTGGCTGTTTCCATAACTTGGCTATTAAATGCCTTTCTAAAACTATCATCTGTGGATGAAGTAGAAGCTGGAACCCTCTTCCTGCAGCAGGCATCCTAAGCACCTCATGGACCAAGAATTCACTCGAAATTCCCATTGCCTATCAGGTTGTCTCTTAAAGAAAAGTTGTTTGCCAACCTGGAGTGTAGCAAAAGTGTAAATGCTGTATCACAATTGAAAGTGGATAGTGCCCAGATGTCTACAACATAAGGTATTTTAGCAACAGTGGTCACATGACTCTACCTAACCCTCTTTTGTGCCTCCTCTCTGTTTTCCAGACCCCTCACCTGCCTTGTCTCCTGTAATCTCTTAATCCAATAATTGTATTACTGCTAATAAAGGAAGCAATTATTTAAAAAAATAAAAAAAGAAGCTCCATATTTCCTAATAACTATTACTGCTTTTCCTGTTCCTCCAGGTCTTGGTAATCACTAAAACATTTTTGTTTCTATGAATTTGCCTATTGTAGATATTTTATGTGAGTAAAATCCTACAAAATGAGGACTTTTGCAATTGGCTACTTCTATTTAGTGAAATATTTCAAAGTTTATCCATGTTGCAGCATGAAATACTTTCATTGTTTCTTATTGTTGAATATATGTACATAATTTATTGTATATTATGTGGTTATGCCATATTTTGTTTATCCACTATTCTCTTGATGGATAGTTGGTTTCCAGGTTTTGGCTACTATGAGTTATGCTAACATGAATATTTCTGTTCAAGATTTTATGTGTAATGTTTCATTTCTTGTAGGTATATATTTTGAAATGGAATTTTTGGGTCATGCTGAATTCTGTATTTAATTCTGTATTTTCTAGAGAAAAGGTTAGATCAAAAAGAATTAACCTAGAAGGTAACACCCACGCACAGGAAATCAATGTGAGTCAATGCCCTGTATAGCTATCCTTATCTCAACCAGCAAAACCCCTTGTTCCTTCCTATTATTGCTTATACTCTCTCTACAACAAAATTAGAAATAAGGGCAAAATAGTTTCTGCTGGGTATTGAGGGGGGGGAGAGGGAGGGGGCGGAGTGGGTGGTAAGGGAGGGGGTGGGGGCAGGGGGGAGAAATGAACCAAGCCTTGTATGCACATATGAATAATAAAAGAAAAATGAAAAAAAAAAAAGAAAGTTAACTAGGAGGAAGAAAGAGAAAACATTACATAACTGTTTTTCTGTACTTCAGCACTTTTAGGTGTGTCTTTAGTAAATGGAATTTTAATTAAAAAAAAAAAAGTTGGAGAAAATGCCAAAGTTTTCCAGAATGACTGGTCCATTTTACAATCATGTAAACACTACTAGCCAACACTTGTTATTTTCTTTTTATCTATCCTGGTTTGCATGAAATCAGATCTCATTATGCTTTCATTTACCATTTCCCTGATAACTAAAGATGTTGAACATTTTTCATGTGGTATGGGCCATTTGTTTTTCTTCTTTGTATAAATATTATTTAAATCTTTTGCCCCTTTTCAGGTTAACATTTCTTTTTCTTTTAAAGTTGTAAATATTTTTTGTCTTTTCTGGACAGAAATTCTTATTAGATTTGTGGTATTAAAATATTTCATCTATTGTATATATTGTGATTTCACTTTTTTGGTGGTGTCTTTTGAAACACAGCCTTTTTTCAACTGGATGAAATCTGATGTATCTTTTTCCTTTGGTTCATATGCTTTTGGTAGAGTCCCTAGAAACCACCACTTTACCAAATGTCATGGAGATTTACTCCCATGTTTTCTCTGGTAATAGCATAGCTTTATTTTTTACAATGATCTTTCATCCATTTTGGGTTGATTTTTGTGTATCATGTGAGTTAGGGATCTAACTTCAATCACTTTTTTTGTGGCCAGTTATTCTTTCAGTATTTGTTGGAAAAACTATTATTTATCTGTTAACTATTCTTGGTATCCTTGCTGAAATTCGCTGGCTATAAACATTGGAACTTATTTCTAGATTCCAATTTTATTCCAGTAATCTAATAGCAATAGAACTGTATAAAATTGCATCTACATGTCTTTCGTTATGCTGATACAACACTGTCCTTCAACTCTTGTAGGAAGTTTAGAAATTGGAAAAATAAACCCTCCTATTTCCTTCTTCTTTTCAAAGATTACATGGCTATTGTGGGTATTTTTTGTTTCTATTTGAATTATAAGATAAACTTAATTTCTGCAGAGGAGGTATGAGAACATTTTAGAGGGAGTGACTTGTACTTGTGGACATCTTATCATATTTTCTACATTTTTGGTATTCTGTAATTTCTTTTTTAAACAGCTTTATTGAGATTCAATTCACATATTATGTATTGATGTAAATTAACAACTCTACTTTAAGGAATCAATAAACTGATTTATTCTGAGCAAATCATGAGTAACCATGACCCAGGAACACAAATCCAGATTACCCTGAATGCCATATTCCACCATGAACTTTCAGTCACAAAACAAAAGTTAAATTGGTACATTTACTAAGTTTACTGGTAGTATCATTAGTTGAATCGGCTACTACAAGGCAGAGAATTTTCTTATATAGGTTTTAGATGTAGTATTCTTAGCTTTAGTGTTAGAAAAAGTAGGTGTCTGCTGAGCTTAAAGATGCATTCCAAGAAGCTTACGTAGTAGTCATGAGAATGTTCAGCCATGTGCAGAAATAAAGGGTGTACCAAATGCGGCACTGAAAGGCCCAAGAGAGCGCAGGAGCATTTTCACATCTGATCTACAATCTTCCTTCTCTCCACAACAACCGTTGTTATGGCCAAGCAAGGCCAAGCCATCACTGTGATCTTAAATATAGATGTACTTCTTCAGAGTTCAGTTTATCCAGACTGCACTTTTTAAAGTATTCGATTCAAAGACTTTTAGTTTCTTTGTGGAATTATGTAACTATAACCGAAATTTTAGAATATTTTAATTTCTTTCAATAAAATTTTCTAGCTTTCAATATACAAAGTTAAGTGATTTTAATAATTTTATTATTTTGATGTTCTTATAAATCAATATATTTTAATTCTACTTATGTCCATTAGTAATTTGTAGGAATAAACTCAATTTTTATACATGATGTGGACTCCTATGATATTAGTGAATTGTTATGTTTATGTTTATTTAATTTATTTTTTACTATTTTTATTGTTGTACTGGATGGGAGTACATTGTGGTATTTACAAAAGTTCTTACCATATATCAAACATCTCATACTTGCATTCACCCCCTCCATCATTCTCCTTTATCCTTCCCTTCCCCCATTCCAACAGGTATCATTTTTTTTCATTCCATACATATGTACACAGTACTTGCACTATAAATCACCCTCCCATGTCCTTTCCTCATCTCCTCCCTCCTCTCACTAATACCATCCCCACCAGGCAGGACCTGTTCTGTCTTCCTGTTATCTCATTTTGTAAATGAAAAAAATTGAAATTTTTTTTGTTTAAGATAGTCAAACAGGGAGTTTCTTCGTGACACTTCCATGTACATAGGTATTGTAGCCTGAATTGGTCATCTCTATTTTTCTTATTTCTACCTTAGTCTCTTTCTTAGGGTGTCCTGACAGGCTTAAAAATCCTATATTCATTCTTGTATCGAGAGTACATCAATTATATACACCTTCTGAACTTCCCTCTTTTACCCTCCCCCTCTCATATGTGACTTCCCCTTAGCATGACCTGTTTTTCATAACATTGCTATATTTGTTTTAGGTCTATATTCCACATATGAGAGAAACCATGTGGCTTTTGGCCTCTGAACCTTACTAACTTCATTTAGGATGATGGTCTCCAGTTCCATCTATTTATTTGCAAATGACAAAATCTCATTCATTTTGTGGCTGAGTAAAAGTCCACTGTATACAAATACCATATTTTCCTAATCCATTCATGCTTTTAAGGTTTCTGTTGTGAAATCTGGTGCCATTTTGATGGGTTTACCTTTGTATGTTACTCGATTTTTCTCTCTTACAGTCTTCAATATTCTTCCCTTGTTCTCTGTGCTAACTGTTTTCAACTGTAATATGCATGGAGAGGTTCTGTTTTGGTCATGTCTGATTGGTGTCCTGAAGGCTTCCTGTAGATAGGCATCTCTTTCTCAAGATTTGGGAAATTTTCTGCTATCATTTGGTTGAATGTTTTTCCTATACTTTTGGCTTGCACTTCTTCTCCTTCTTTAATGACCTTCATTCACAGGTTTGGGCTTTTGATGTAGTTGCAAAGTTCTTGCATATTCCTTTCATAGGTCTTGTGTCTTTTCTCTTAGGATTCTTCTGTTTTTTCTTTATCATCTCTTTTGTCTTTGAGCCATAAAATTCTATCTTCCACTTGTTGCAGTCAGCTGGAATAGATTTCAACTGTACTTTTTCAGTTAAGGAACTTTTTCTTTGTAGGATTTCTGTTTAATTGCTTTTACTGAGACTTTCCTTATTTTTCTTAAACTCCTCTTTCATCTCTTGTGCTGACTTCTTTATTTCTTTTATCTCTTTTATATAATCTCCTTAGTTTCGTTGCAGAGTTTGTTTAAATCCTCTCTGAGTTCAGATAGTTGTTTCTGGGTTTTTGTTTTTTTTTAATCTGTGCTCTCTTGGGATTCATTGAGTTGTTTTTTAGGTCCTCTGTAAGCTCCTCTTTAAGCTCATTGAACATTCTTATTTTCATTATTCTGACATCAGCAACTGGGAATTCATCCCCTTCACTTTCCACCAAATTCTCTGTTATGCTATTCTTTGTCTTTTAAGGAGTCATATGCCCCTGTGTTCTTTTTCCTCCCCAGGTTTCTATTTTGTGCTTTGCTCATATGTTGTTGATTAGTTATTTGGGAGTTTCAATCACCTGTTATCTTACCCTTGACTTAATTTCTACACTCTGACTAGCTTAGTTGTTAGTTAGATTGTTATAATATTTCTATTCTCTGACCTGGAGATATAATGTAGAATTTACAAATTCACAGATTCAATGCCAAACCAGTGACTTACATAATATATGTAAAAAAAATTCTTGGTGATATAGACATCAGGGGTTGGAGAGATAACACTTGTTTGTCTACAGATATCTATTTATGTAATTAAAAAGATGGCACTAAAGAGGGGGTCTGAAGGAGGGGGTAGGGTGAGGGAGAGAAGTGTGAGGTGTGTGGGCTACAGTGTATTAAGTCCCTAATGTCTGTAAAGGTGTAGTTCAGTTGTTGTGGGGGATGGTGCCATTGTTATGGATTGAAGAGATATAAGAAGGTTGAGGGTGATGTGTAAAGCTGGTATGATAGTCTATTCATTGAATGGTGAGTTTGGAGGAAGTAGGGATGGTGAAAGGAAAGGGAAGGTGAAGACATGATGACATGGAGAAGAAAGGAATAGAGAAAAGAAAAAAGGAAGAAAAATGGAGGGAGAGAAAGGAAAGTGGAATAAGAGAGGGCTAAGCAAATTGAAGTTGGACAGATGGAAGAGGGAGATAAGAAAAACAAATTTTTAAAAAGTTAATTAAAACATTTTTAAGAATAAATAAAAAATAAAAATGCTAATTCAGAGAAATATATATATTCCTAATTTCTTCCTTGTTATGGAGAGGAATGAGTTACTTCTCAGTTCAGTGGGTGTTCTGGGCACTTTTCCTCTGATTTCTAATCCAGGTACTAACACTTTTGATGGGGACTTTATCTCTGTCTCTGCCCCTTCTTAAGTTCGGTGTGCTGTGTTATGTGGCAATAGATGTTGCCCCTCCCTATCATCCAGTTTTGAGCAGGATGTCTTAGGATGTTTGAGCCCAGGCATTCTTTGGAGTGATGGGCCATGTAGTGTAGGCAGGTTCTCTGAAGTTGTCCTGCAAAGAGCAGGTATTTTAGTTGTCCCCAGACCCTATTGCCCACAGGGCAAGCCTCGAAGCTAGAATTGGGCTTTTTGGCCCAATGCATTTCTCTTGGAAGCCTGCCAATTTCAGCTTCCTACCCGTTTCTTCAAGGTAGTGGCATGTTTCATTTTCACCAGCCTGTGGCTGTATTGTCCTTCCCCCACACAGGCTGTCAGCTCAGGATTCTGCCCCGCCCCCACCACGCAGAGATGAAATGTTTCTTCCATTTATTTGGCCACTGGTTTTGTCCAGGTGGATGCAATCTGCCCACCAGCTGTGTGGACTATGTGGCTCCCTCCAGAGCAGATGATGTGATGCTCTCACCTGGTAAGGTTGCAATTACACTTGGGTGGAATTGGGTCAGCTCTAGCAAGGCTCAGACAGGCAGCAGTCTGAGGTTCCATGTCTGTGAATAATGGCAGGTCCAGGACATCCCAGTACTTGTAGAACTCTTTCTGCAGTTCCACTGCATTTCTGCAAACAATGAGAAAACCAAACAAATAAACAAAACGGGGAAAACCAGCTTTCAATTGGCAGGCTGGCAGCTGCTGTCACTCATACTATCTGGACTTCCAGGGGTGTTATGTGCTGTAAAAAGCTAATTTAAGGGTCAGTTTTTGCACATATGTTCACCCTATGTGTTGGCAGTATCTTAGTTGGCAAGGAAACTGTGTTACCTGTTCCTTGCTACCACGAATCTAAAGAATTCTGAAATCGTGAACCTCAGGGTTCCAGGGTCTTTTAGCTATCTGCCTTTTTTGTCCTATTTTTATAAATGAAATAAGAGGAGATAGCACTAGCAGTGAGCTGAAATAGGAAATTATTTGTAGTTTGACAATAGAGTGTAATCTTGGAGAAGGTACTTATAAAGGATGTGTGGTAGAGTTGCCAGATAGCAATGAGAAGCCTCTTGAATTTCATGGCCATACATTTCAAGTGGAACTTGTCTCGTTGTTTTTCTGAAGCAGAAAATGATATCTGTGTATAACTGCAGAGCAAGCAGTTATTCATGGTAAAGACTTTGTCAAGAAAAGATGAACAAGTTATTTTTCAAGAACTAAGTCAAGCCATGAAGTCTGCTACATACATGCAAACGAAAGAGAGACTATAAATAGCATATGAGGGTGTGGGAAATACAGCTCAGTTTCTACATGTTCAATTTCATTGTAGTGTTCTAAAGGGTTTATTCTAAAGACTAAGGTAAAAGAAGGTGATGATCAGAGTTTCAGATTCATAAAATGTGGTTGCTCAAAATGCTTCATTTATCTGCAGTGCCAAGTGTGGAACACAACCTTGAAAGCAAGTCATTGCGGAGGAAAGGACTGAAGGGTTCTTGAATCTAGAAGAGCCAAGGCATTGTGAATGATTTTATGAGTTATCAATGCAAACAATAAAACACACATGCACACACACAAATACACATACATACATACACAAAAGGAGTGGTGCTACAGAACAGAAAGATTGCTGATGTGACAAAAATAAACAAAAAAATCCCCAAAATATTATTTCAGCAAAGTGATAGCCATGGCATAAAAGAAGAAAACATGAGGCAGCTGTGAAAAGTAAATCACATGTAAACTGGATGGATAAGAGACCAATAAGTAGATTGGAGAAAGCTCAACCAAAGAACCCTTCAAAAGTTTTGCACATGTAAGTCAAGGGAAAGAAGTGTGAGGCAGACAAGGCATACTCTTTCTCAAGGTGCTTAGAATCTAATCTGAATGAAAACCTGAAAGGAAAAGAAAGAAAAATTCTGATTCTAAGACAAAAGTATAGGAAAGATATAAACATCATCATTTGATTGCTGGGTTTGAGGATATGTATATCAGTTCATTCATGTCTGTATTTGTTTTGAATGTTATAGCTGCAGAACCTCAATTTGGTTAAAAAGCATGTAACAGACAATACACATTTTATGAAAATTTATTTACATTTGAAAAATAAAGATTTGTGAATGGTGGTAAATGATATGCAGTAAATAATGACATTTTCTTCATTCATGAAAATAGTCACCAGTACCCAGCTTGAAATATTTTTTTTCTTTTGATATAACTAATACTATAATAGCTTTTAGTATATTACCTGAATGTATTTTATGTATTCTACAGTCAGGGAATTAGAGATCAAAACCGCAGGAAGCATTGAAGAAAGTATGCTAGGTGTCACATAAATGGAGAGTGAAAAGATGAGTTAAAGATTTCCTGGTGCCTGAGTGAAGTAATTGACATGAGAAAGAGATGTTATTAACAAACAGAAGGTTCTCCTTCTCAGAAGAGCTTTTGTTCATGTCTATAAAAGGACACAAGATTATGACCAATTTGCATCTTTTTGCAGTACATGGTACAATGTTCAGTATACAAGAGGAGAAATTTAAGATCCAAAAATTTGACAGTAAATTGAAAGAGTAGAATCAAAGCTAAAAAATCTTATCCAGAACCAGAAGAAATAAGCCAAAAAGAGTCACTGCATTAAATAAAATTGATAATGGACTAGTGTTGAGGATTTGAACATAGATACTGTTCCACAAGAGATTGTATAAAAACAAGAAAGATTTAAAAACTTTTCAGTACATATTAAATAATTATAAGGTGATAATTTGCTTGATGTAATTTAAATGCTATGCCAAGAACTTGCCTGGCAGGCTGGGGATATGGTATAGTGGTATAGTGCTTGCTAGCATATGAAAGGCCCTGAGTTTGATTGACAGGACCAAAAAGAAAACCAAAATGTAACAAAAAAACAAATGTTTATTTTCAGGAAGGTTCTATTTTGACCAGATGAACCAAATACTTGTACCTAATTCCCATATGGGCACTATTCCCTTGCCATCTTTCAGATTTCTAACACAGCTGTTGTTTGAAATTGGCTGCTTAAAAAGTCTCTGGTCTTCAATTTTCCCCCTTGAGTTACTCAATCTATTCATCAAAAATATCAATCTAGAATTGAATGAAAAGTAATTTTAAATGAACAATCCTTGACCATCAATTATGACTATCTAGAAAACCTACCTGGGAACAATTCTGAGCTAAAGCAAATAAATAAATAAACAAATAAATAAATAAAAAACAAAAACAAAAGCAAACAGAAAACAATGGATGGAATAAGAAGAGGAGCAAGGCAGAAGGCAAAACAGGTCCTGTTTGGGGGTTGGCACCAGTGGAAGAGGGGACGATATAAGGAAAGGGTGTAGGAAGGTAAATATAGTTGAAATATCATGTACTCATGTATGAAGATGGAAAAATGAGACATGTTGAAACTATTCCAGGAATGGTGTGGGTGGATAAAGGAGAATGATGGAGAGAGTGAATTCAACTATAACATGTTGTAAGAACTTTTGTAAATGTCAAAATGTATGCCCAGCATAACAATAATCAATCAATAAAAAAATTCTGTTTTATCACTCATAAAAAATGAGTGGAGATTGCAGGATGTGTGTCCTTATAGAGTTATAAGTAAGTCTGCTTCCTACCAATCAGCTATATCCACATCCATATAAACAATTACTAATTTAATTCACAGTTACTGGAATCCTAAAAAGTAAAATGAGTCAGTTCTAGTGCCTTAGTTCATTCAGGTTTATAGCTCAGACAGTTCTGCTGCCTGCTTCAAATGGAAATGATGAAGTAAAATAAGTAAGAATGGTGACAGGGAGCTTCACTGAGAAATTATTGTTCTGTATTTTATTAACTTATTAATTTCAAATACATGGTTAAGATATTAAAATATTTAGGAACCAGTGTCACAGAAATGGCCTTTGAAATAGGTTGATTTGTAAAATATTAGTTGAATGACTTTGAATAAGCAAAATGTGGAGAAAAATAAATTGCTCTCAAACTTCCACAGTGTCATAAAAAAAAACTCTGAAAAACACAATCTTATCAGAAAATACATTTGAAATAACCAAGCTGAGAAATGGTAGCAGATAGTATGTAGTTATTGGTTTGTCTATATAAAGAAATAGATCATGAAACATATCTTCTATTAAAAGAACAGATTCTTTTGAACAAAATCATTGAAATGAAATAAGCTGGCATTCTTATCCTATAATTTAGGCCTCTATGCAGGTTTCTGAGTACACTGACTCTACAAATGATAAAAGTCCTTCACCATTTTATACATCTTACTCTATGCTATAGTTGGTATTTTATTTATTCACCTCTAAAACTAAAAACAAAAAATATGGTTCACCAATTATTCCATAATAATTCTGGGACTAATTAATACTAAAGTTTTTCTAAAACTCTTTTCTATGTTCACATAAATCTTTTTGATAGATTCTTTTTGAATAATAATTATATTGTCATAGGTAATCATGTTTTTCTAATTTAACTGTCTTTTTTTGGAACACGTTTCATTGGGTCTGCTTTTTTGTTTTGCTTTCTCAAATGGAATTAGAACACAGATTTTAGTAAGACAAGTTTTTAGGATTGTTCACTTAGAGTCAAACCAGATAAAGAGTGACGTCTTCCTGTATTTGCAATCGTGGTTAGGATTTGGAGATAGTAAAGGTCAGCTTTTTCTCTCTTGAATGAAACCACCTATACTTTAAGGTTAATTACTTACTGACAACAAGCACTATACTTTTTACAAGATAAAAGCCATAAAATTGAAAAATAAGCCAGAAAGTCTTTCAGTTCATCAGCCTGAAAAGGCCATAGTCTTTCATACATGCCATCTATTATTGACTTGGCTAATGCTTTTGATTTAGACCTTCCAAAGGTAATAATCTCATCTTTGAACACAGATTAATCTATAAGCCTCTTTGCCTTCTATATTCTGTGTTCAAAATCACAACTCACCATCTTTTCTCTCACTTGACCCATCCTTCAAATAGAGTTCACACTATATATTACACTTTCAATTCAACCAATTATAGAACCAAATCCATAAGAATCAAACCAATTCATTGCTATTGGAAAAGCAAGAATATATATTTACACAAACACATCATTACTATTTTTAATGTTTTCTTTTCTGCAGATTACATCCAGATACATTTTTAAATGTTTGAGGACTTAATATTTCCTTAAAAAATGGAGGAAGACAATGTTTAGCTGTCAGTGACCTAAATAGCAGACCTGAAACTCTGAGGTTACTACAGGAAGGAGCAGGAAACACTCTGGAACAAATAGGTATAGACAAAGACTTCCTCAATAGAACCTCAGCAGCCCAGCAACTAAGAGAAAGGATGGACAAATGGGACTTTGTAAAATTAAAAAGCTTCTGCACAACAAAAGAAATGGTATCTAAACTGAAAAGGCCACCCACAGAGTGGGAGAAAGTATTTCCAGTTATACATCAGACAAGGGACTGATAACCAGAATATAGAGGGAACTCAAGAAACTAAACTCTCCTAAAATCAATGAACCAATTAAGAATTGGGCAACTGAAGTAAACAGAACTTTTGAGAAAGTTCTCAAAAGTTCTCACCACCAGCAAGTGCTAGTGAGGATATGGAAAAAAAGGAACCCTAATCCACTGCTGGTGAGAATGCAAGCTGGTGCAACCACTCTGGAAAAAATTTGCAGACTTCTTAAAAATCTAAACATAGACCTGCCGTAAGATCCAGCAATCCCACTCCTGGGGATATACCCAAAGGAATGCAATACAGGTTACTCCAGAGGCACCTGCACACCCATATTTATTGCAACACTATTCACAATAACCAAGTTGTGGAAACAGCCAAGATGCCCCACTACTGGTGAATGGATAAGGAAATATGGTGTTTATACACAATGGAATTTTACTCAGCCATGAAGAAAAATGAAATCTTATCATCTGCAGGTAAATGGATGGAACTGGAGAACATCATTCTGAGCAAGGTCAGCCAGGTTCAGAAGACCAAAAATCGCATGTTCTCCCTCATATGCGAACTTTAGATCTAGGGCAAATGCAGCAATGCTTTTGGACTTGGATCACAAGACAAGGGGAGAGCACATACAGGAGATATAGGAATAGGTAGAAAACCTATAACATGAAAGCGTTGGATGTCCCCACTCTAGAGGAGCTAATACAGAAACATTAAATCGTTTCTGAGCAGGGGATCAGGAACCAACATAAAGATCAGTTAGAGTTAAATCAACATGGGTCATAACACATGGGTACATGAAAGCAATAATAGGAATCTTTCTGTATAGCTATCCTTAACTCAACTAGCAAAAATTCTTTGTCTTTCTTATTATGCTTATGTCATTTCTTCAACAAAATGACTGATAAGGGCAGAACGGGACCTGCCTGGAACTGAGGAAGGGTGGGGGAAGGGTAGCGGAGGGGGGCAGGGTGTAGAAATGACCCAAACAATGTATGCACATGTAAATAAATAAACAAAATAAATAAATAAATAAATTCAGTTTCTAAACTATGAAATATAGATTTCCACATGGAGATGATTTAATTTAGATAAACTTCAAATAAGCATGTAAACCCAGCTGGGTCTTTGTAGCAAAGACAATTATAATTTATTTTCCTATTAATTTATTTTTCTATTTCTGTATGTAGCTCAAGACCTCCAACTCTTGCTCCTCCTGCTTCAGCATTCCAAGAGTGGGATTGCTGGCAAATAACACAACATCCAGCCACAAAAATTATTTTCTTACTTTTCAGTAGAATATTTCTATCAACATGTTGGAGATTAAGACTTTTGAAAGGATTTGGGACTGGCAATCAGGAAGCTTGTGTTTAGCAGTATGAAAAATGTGGTTGTTTCTTTGTTTGTTCTGTTTGGTTTTCTTCTGTTCTGTTTCCTTTGAGACGGAGTCCTTACTATGTACCCTAGGCTGGCCTGTAATTCAAGATTCTTCTGCCTCTGCTACCCAAGGGCTGATATTAGAAGTATGCTTCACTAGGCCCAGACTTGCCTTTTATATTAAAACAGTGCAATAGTAACTAAAAAAATATGCTAATGTATAAGTTTGGCTTAAATAAGACTCTTACTTTAAAATTGTAGAAAAAAATTAAAATTAAAAAAATTGAATTAAAGGATTGAATGGTCCATAAAAGAGACAAAATCGTGGCCTACATTATTTTTAGAAAAAAATTACCTATCTATCTCAATATCTATCTATCAATCATCTATCTTCTATCATCCTTTTATCTAAGTCTATTATCTAGCTATTTTCTATCTATCTGTCTGTCTATCTAGCTATCTATTTACCATCACCTATCAGTGTGTAGCTCTTAATCTTATTGGTGTGGGAGAGAAAAGCAATCTATACTGAATTAATCTTTGTGCCTATGAATATTGAAAATTCTTATTGTCCAAGAAAAAGCCAGGAACAATTGACTCAAGAAAGAAGAGATTGAAAGTTGGAAAAGGGAGCTTTCCAAAGTAATATATTCCCTCTACATTAATTATTATTTAGGAAGAGAGTGAGAGAGACAGTTATAGAGAGAAGCATATTAAAACCTCAGACATAACAATAGTAACAAAGATGCATAGCCAAAGGTATACGAATGCTCTTATGCCTTAGATGATATTAGTCATGCACTCACTTGAAAGAAAAAAGCTCGGAAGTCTGAATGACAGAGCATTAAAATAAAAGTGCCAGATCATTGCAAAATGGAGGAATCCTTCACAGTGATTTAATTCATCCTCAGAGGACATATCATTCATGTTTCTGTACAAACAATAAGTAGTAAATAAGAATCAATCAGAATCTAAAGAATGTAAACAGAGCAAAGAGGGAACTAAAGTGTCAAATATGACATTATCATACTAAGTGGGGAAAACATTCTACAGATTTATAGAACAGGATAGAATTTTCCAATGAAAGCATAGTGAAGTTTGAACCATTTCAAATGCAAAATACAAACTAAAATAAGGTATTTAAATGAATATATATGGCCCTATATATTGTAGATTGAGGGAAGAGTGCAGTAGGGTAGCCAGGAGGCTCAGCAGAAGAAAAAGCAGGGTGGAGGATGCATTAACTATTAGTACCCAGCCCAAGGACACTGCCTGCTGGACAGTCCCAACACATGTGAAGATTGCTTTCAAGTGGAATATACACAAATTGGTAAATTATTATGCACACACTTTATTCTAAAATTATAGCTTTCTATATTTAATAAGAATTTGATATATTCAAGTCACAGATTAGGAAATGTTCCAGAATATAAGTAAGTTGATACACACATTTAATTATTTTAGGCATTCCATATCAACATTATACACAGTTGAATATATGACACACACCATAAAAGTTCATCTTAAGTTTATTCAGGTATATTGACAGATGTATAAAGTAAAACAAATAAAAGTGAATCATTTAGAAAAGATGACCCTTGAGTATCTAGACAGGAGAGAATAAAATGCCCTAGATTATAGAGTAATATTTTTTCCAAACACATTCATTTTCATTTTTCTTGCTTTATAAAATAAAACTAGCAATATCCTTGTTTGAGAATCTATTTTTATGGTTGTTGTTTATCTTTACTGGAAAGATCGAACCGGGAGGTAATTTTTAAAAACTACCTATTCAAAGGTGGGTTAGAATAGCATGAAAATGATCAGGAAGGGAATGGAACTTCCCTGAGCTCATGCATCTGCACTAGGAATTACTGAGATTTACTGAGGCATAACTTAAGTAAAATAAATTGCACGGCTATTAAGTGACAGGCCAATAATTTTTGACAAGGGTATGCAGTAATAGAACAATACGTCTCTAAACAAAAACATAGAACATTGTCATGACGCCCAAACTTTCCTCTCCTCAATTCCAACAAACTGCTGATCTGATTTCTACATTATGTTTTAATATAATGTTCTAAACTTCATTTAAATGGAACTATGAAACAATATTACCTGTTTCTGGATTCTCTTGGTAGCATAAAATAATTTCAAATTCTTCCATTTGTTGTGTATACTTGTACTTTATAGTATCTTTTTTCCCTGGGTCATATTGATTCTATTGATAATCGTTCCCAGTTTGGTGTAGTTGTGACTTAAGCTACTACAAACATTCTTATAATTTTTACTGTACTAGGTAACATATGTCTTCAGTTCTCTTATTTAAATATCTGGGAATGAAATTGCTTGTCTAGCTTACTCAGCCAATACAAAGAATCAAATAATTACAGCCAAATACAATCTAAATACATCTGAAATTATACATAATTTCAAGCTTTTCAAATAATTTCAATGATGCAAATCTAATTTTCATTTAGGATACATGAATTCATCAATATATTTAGAAAGTAATAAAAATAACAATACAAAGTCTAAAAATCTCACCATAAAATAGTGAAATTTTTTTCTAATTAATTTATTCTAAAATCATTTACTTCGTGCTTTAAAAGGACAACATAATTTTCATATGGAAATCATATACAAATTGTGGATTTAGAAGATATAATTGAATACTAAGTTTTAGGCAATGACTTGAAGATGTTCAAGATAGGTGCAATTTCATGAAGAGGAGAGATCCTTCCTCTGTTTCTTGTTGAGAATGGCACGGCTCAGGATGCAAAATTGGTCTGGAACTTCATTTGTAGCCCAAGCTAGCCTTGAACTCATGATTCTTCTGTCTTCATCTCCTGAGTGCTGTCATTACAGGCATATACCAACACACCAGGATCAGTGTAGGACATTTCTAATAGCAATTATTTTCTCTTGGCTCCAGGAACTGTCGCGAATTATAGCGTTTTCCATCTACTTCACATTGCAGCTCTTTAGGCCATAATGTTTCATATTTCTTTTTCTCTAGAAACATATTTTAGATGCACTGTGTTTTTCTGTATTTTTTTCAATAAAATTCATATAATTCAAATTTTCACAAAAGTGAATGATATTTTTCCAACACATTGGACAATATCTTAAATAGAAAAAAAAAAGAAAAGGCTGTATGTAGAATAATGATCCTAAAAATGTACATTTGAAATACTAGAGTAAGTAGGAATTAAATGTTAACTGTCAACTTAGAATCCCATTATGCTAAAGAATCTAGGTTATCTTTCAGCCATAAAGTGATTCCCATGGCTCAACCTACAACACAAAAGCCTGGGGAAAGTGCATAATTGTTCCCATTTAGGAACAATTTATTCTCAACACGGGAACATATATTCCATTAAGATAAATGTAAACCCAGAGCAATAACAAAACAAATAGGCAAATAGTGAAATAAATGTTTCCTAATATTTAACACGTTTAATAGTCAGAATCCTATAATACATTCATGGCCAACAGGAACAATTTTATTTTTTATGAACATCTAATATATACTGCTACACTATACCTTGGGAAATTTGTTTTATTTGATTGTATGTGAATAAATATAACATTAACGAAAGTCCAAAAGTCAAAACTATAACAAAAATGAATAGTCAGATAAATAACACAAATTAGGTAGTCTACTAACAAAACCACATAAATATTTTGATGAGGGTATCAAGGCATATTAACGACGAGAGGGGGAAATCCTCAACAGATAATATCAATCATACGGAGAAACTATGCTAAAACACTTACATAAATGCTAATCACACATACATGAAAATTCATTTGAAAAAGGTATATATGTATACATGTATAAGCTAAGCAATAAATCTAGAAAGGAACACAAAAGAAAGGAACTAGAAAGGAACAGAATGTCTTTGTACATTTAAGAATGAAAAAAATTCTTAGGACATGAAAGCACTAAGCTATGAAATTTTAAAAAGTCAATAAATTCGATATTATCTAAATCATAAGCATATATTTACATGTATAGAAAATTTGTGATATACTGCACACTAGAGTGATAGAGTTAACAATCATGCATTGTACAGCTGAAAGAAGATGAGGGGATTTTGAATGAACATACCATAAAATATGAAAAAATTTGAATATAAAAACATACATATACACACACACAATAAAAATGTGAAAAGTAATAAAATGAACAAGAGAGTTGAACAATTATTTATCAATAGAAGATTTAGGAAGGGCCAACAGACAGCCTGTGTGTGAGAGAGGGCGTGGAACACTGAGGACCATCACTCATGCAGGTGGTAAGTGAAACTGCTCCACCATTTCAGTAAACCCTTGACAGTTTTCATATTTATTTAAACCCAGCCACCTTCAGAAGAACAGCTGAGGGAGGACTCCAGGGTAAGAAGAAAAGGCAACTAATCTCTAAACTCCTTCCGGCCACAGGGCTGTAACTGAAGTTTTGTTAGGTGGATCACCACTATCCAGGTTTGCTCCTAGCAGGATATTCCTATTTATAAAGATGCCTTATGCAGATACACCTAGAATCTATCTGTATTTGAAACATGGCTCCAAAACAATGCCTTGTAAGCTAAGGTATAACTGGAGATGTTTCAAAAGTAACACCTGTTCTACTTGTGAAAGATCAATCTGCAGAACCTCACAGTTCTCATTTATTTTGTTCACTGTTCTAAGTGAATTTTCAGCTTTATTAAGGTGTGATTGGCAAGTATATATTTACAGTGTATAACAGAATGCTTTGATATATACAAATGTATATGTATATAAGTGTGTGTGTATAAGTATATATATATAGTAAAATTATTACATCAAGAAAATTAATATATCCATCACCTCACATACCTGTTTTTTTTTCTTTTTCTTTTTCTTTTTCATTTATTCACATGTGCGTACATTGTTTGGGTTATTTCCCCACCCTGCCCTCTCCCCCACCCTGCCTTCTCCCCCACCCTTCCCTCCCTTCCCCCTCAGTTCCAGGCAGGTCCTGTTCTGCCCTTATCATTAATTTTGTTGAAGAAAGGACATAAGCATAATAAGGAAGACAAAGCATTTTTGCTAGTTGAGTTAAGGATAGCTATACAGACAGATTCCTACTATTGCTTTCATGTACCCATGTGATAAGATCCATGTTGATTTAACTCCAACTCAATGATCTTTACATTGGTTCCTAATCTCTTGCTCATGATAACCTCTGTTGCTTTAAGGTTTCTGTATTAGTTCCTCTGGAGTTTTTTTTTTTTTTTTTAAGAGATGGGGTCTCACTGTGTTGTCCATGCCTGTGGATTCACAGGCATGATCCTACTACAGATCAGCACTGGAGCTTTGACATGCTCCATTTCTGATCCGGGCCGGTTCACCTCTCCGTAAGCAACCTGGTGGTTCCTGTCCCCCAAGTCACCAGTATTTATGCTCAACTTAGTGCGGACACCTGATTTGCATAGCTCACTAGAGCTCAGTACTCCTGAGCTCAAGCGATACTCCTGTCTCAGCTCCGGAGCAGTTAGGATTACAGAAACAGCCCTTGTGCCTGACCTCACATACATTTTCTAAAATTGAGACAGGATCTCCTTATGTAGCCCAAACTAGTCTGAAATTTATGATTCTCCTGCCTCAGCCTCCTGAGTGTTGGGATTATAGCTGTATGCCTCCATGCTCAGACTCCTGTGCTTATTTTTTCAAGGTGAAATTTTTTATTACCATTATTGATGTACTGGGGGTACAATATGACATTTACAAAAGTTCTTATATTATAGTTGAAATCACCCCCTCCATCATTCTCCCTTATCCATCCTCTCCCCATTCCTGGAATAGTTTCAAGAGGTCTCATTTTTCCATTTATATGCAGGAGTACATAATATTTCCACTAGATCGAATCTAATAGTAATTTTCAAGTACATAATTCATTATTATTAACTAGAATCTCTGTTCTTCATCTATTTTTCTAGGGCAGATAGTGCAATTCCAAATTTGCTCCCAAGTCATGCTGACAGTGAAATCAGAAGATTTAAAAGAGCAGAATATGCAATGTGGTTAAACAAGAAACACACAATATCCAGATTATAGTGGACTGGACTGAGTGGATGTGTAATAGGAGAAAATCAGAGTTAGAGAATGATTTTAAAGAATGTCAGAGGTGATAAAAAATGATTCCTGATTTGGGGAGAAAAATCAAAATTTTATTTTTATGTAGCTAGGGCTGCATAAAAAAGTACCACAGCCTGAGTGACTTAAACAACAGAAATTCATTTTCTCTCTTTTCTGATCACATTGGGGTGTCACAGGGCTGTTTTCTTCCAAGGCCTCTCTTCTTGGCCTTTAGATGTCTTCTTCCTCTGTGTCTTCACTGTGTGTGCCTGAATCCAGTCTCCTCCTTTTATATGAAGAGTCATCTTGGGCTAGGACCCACAGTAATAGTCTCACTGAACTTTATAATCTTCTTAAAGACTCCCTATCTTGATCAAAGTACATTATTTACATGTATGAAAATGGAATACTGAAATACATTAAAAACTATAAAAGAAAAACAACAGGTAGCAGATACAAAAAACAAAAGACCTTTCTTCAAAAGGAGTACTGGGGGGTAACTAAATTCTATCATTTGAATCTTCAGAGAGACCCAAGACAGTTCATAATGGGAACATTCAATAAATTTCTAAAAACCAAACGGAAGTAGAGTCTGCAACTGAACAAGTCAGCATATTTCCTCAGCAGTACTCTTCTTTCCATAATCTTTGTCTCAAAGTTTGTTGGCATGTATCCAACATGTCCTGAACTTTACTGATAGTTCAATACTATAGCCCAAGACTCTAGTAAGTAAACTCTTCCGCACCCTAGGTTATGTTTCCCTAGGATGATCAGGGACACTGTAGAAAGACAGGCCCTGTTTCTAGCACTGCGCTTGAGGGAAATGTAGAGAGTGGGCCTTATTAAATTACAGTTAATTTATACAGCCTATAGAAGAAATAGGATTTAGTTAAGCTTCATATTTATGGATCTCAAACTGAATATTAAAAGACTAGGAACCACTACTTTTAAACAATATGTTAGAATTTAAAGAGGATAGTACTATTTAGTGATAATGGACATGCATTTCTAATGTCAAATTACACATTACATCACTTTATTCAAGCGTTCTGAGCACAACTTAATGTATTCTTTTAAGATCTGAAAGCAATGGCATAAGAGACTAAGTGCCTCACACCTTGAGATTGGGTGGTTGTTATAGCGCCCATCAAAATGTTTTCTCTTCATAAGACATAATGAATCAGACATTATACCTTACTACTGTGGCCATTAACCAATTACAAAACCCTACTTCTTTCTTTTACCCACTTACTTCAGCACCAGTCACCTTAGTAAAGTCTACAGTATAACTGTTTAAAATATGTTCAATTGTTAATAAATTATTCTTTATGATTTGCCTTTAGCAATTTAAAGGACTACTGAATATCAAAATGTCTTTATAATCCTTATTCTTCATCAGTCACCAAAAATACTTACATAAGTGTTTTACTGAAATATTAATTGCATGTTTTGACCATGTTAAACTATTCTTATTTCTGCTCATCATATTTTCTTCTATGAATTAGAGTTGTGTCCATTCTTATGACATGAAAATGAAGAAAAAGAGGTGTCAGTTTCATTATAGCAATTCAGAATTACAAGGTAGCAATGATCTCTGTCATAGGGATAACGCTGACATTGATTTCACCTGACAGAGAGGGAAAACCCATTAACTTCACAGAATTTTTCCATAATAAAATACTGCAGGAAGGTAAACGCTGTCTGACATGCCAAATTGTGAATTATATTAATGTGGTCATTGAAAATTATCATGTCCTCTATTCTTGTGCTTTTCCCCAGCCAAATACATTAATTAAAACTAAAACAAAAAGTTCACATACGTTTTAAAAACTCATAAAAATTTTCACCATCTAACCACAAATATGTTTATTTTGTCATGCCCATATTGTTTTTCATTTAATAATTTTTTATTTAAATCATGGGCATTCTTTGCTATATGTAATAAATATTAATGACTGTTTAATGTTTCTTGGTATCAGATCAACATTTAAAGTTTATTTTACATGGCTGTGTGAAGGACCTTGAGCTAAGTGTTTAAGATTGATTATGTCAGGTACTCTCAAGAGTACTATATCACTGCAGTTATCTGGCTCATTTGAATGAGGGAAAACTGATTCTGGCTCACAGCTAGAATGTGGGAAAGGTGACAACCATTCCACATCTTGTCAGACATCAGAGACCTTTTACCCAGACATGTCTTTCTGTAGCAGTTTCCTATTTTCTTTCTAGGTTTTGTAATCTGGCATATGTTGTTTTAGTTGTATAATGTATTGACATTTTAAAATCTCATTTGTGAAGCTGTAGTTTGATTGTTGATAACCCTCAACATAAACTGATATTAGAACTTATTGTGATTTTATTACATGTAAGATTTTGCCAAACATTTATAATAGATATGTTCATTTGCATAATTCAATGTCCAGTTTCTTTTCAGTAAAAATTCAAATGCTACAAAGTTACAGTCCTCCTTGATCTTTATACTTCCAGTTTATCTCATATGTAAATACTGTTATGACAACCCTAGAGCTGAAAATGTTTTTGTTCTCTCTGAATTCCTAAGCTCCTTACATTGCAATCAAATAGGTGGATCGTTATGGCAGGGATTTTTTTTTTTTACAAGGCTAAAAGCAAAAGTTACTATGATTGTCATGTCTAGAGCCATTTCTATTAAAAAGAGTCAGGACTTTTAGAAGTAAGATCACAGTTCAGTTCAGGGGCAGGGAATCTACATGATAATACATTTCTAGAATATTCAATCATTCAAGGAACCTACCAAAGTGTAGCATCCTTTGAAAAGAAGCTCTCAGCAGCAAATGGAAAACCTCTATTTGAACATCAATCAAGACAGCAACCACATTTCACTCAAATACATCCATAAGTTTTAATAATAATAATATGAAAAACAACTCATTGGTTATGTTTGTGAATAAATGCCAAGAAAGTATATCACTGTTTGGAAAATGTTAACTAAAAGATAATAGTAAGGAATTTAGATTCTCTCTCCCAATTATGTGTACCTTAGAGTAATGGGCATTTTAAGCTTTTCATGATAGAACAGTCCCATACAATAACAGGAAAAGGAATTTTATGTTGTCTCCATTTATAATCCTTAGTGACATACTGGACCTGAGACATGTTCATTAATGACTAGCAATGTCACTAAAAGTAAACATACAATATTATGGACCACTTGCCCCAAAAGAAGTTTGCAATACCTCTTAGGAAGAAATTTTGCTAAATAAAGAAAATCAGTGTGAAGCAGAGCAAGTCTCTAGATTAAATCTGTCCAGCAAAGATGTCTGTGATGATAGAAATTTCCCTATCTACACTAGTCTCTGAGGAAGTCATTAACCACATTTGGCTATTATATGCCAAATGTAGCTAGTGTAACTGAGTGTTTAACATTACTTAATGTTTCTTTGCTTTGTTTTCCTTTCTTTATTTTGCTTTATCTGCTCGCTTTTTTCATTTTTGAAATAGGGTTTGACTATGCAGCTGAGGTCAGCCTCTATATCATGGTTTTCCTGCTTCAGCCTACTGAGTGAGCATTGGAACCATAGGCTTGTGCCACCATGCCAGGGCTTGTACAGTTTTACTTTTTTAGCTATGCTGAGTCTGAAATGTGGACAAAACCGGAAATAATTACTAAGATGGAGAATTAGTAGTTAGCAAGTAGATATGGGAGGAAAATTCCAAATTTTAGGTTAGTAATAAAATCTCTGAAGCAGTGATAAGGTAATTCTGTAATTCCAAAATCCAGAAGGGTCAAGACAGTTTCAGTAAAGACTAAAGACCAATTAATTGGAAGAATAAAGTGTGAGGTCCTGTTAATTTGTTTACATAAATACAGCATGAGAGATGAATCATAATGAGACTTTTCTATTTTAATTTTTTTGAGAGTGTTGGAGATTGAAAATAGGGACTTCTGTATACCAGGCTAGGGACATTTCTCTTTAATATTAATCAATGTTAAATAATCTAAATTTAGATTAAAATAGTCATGTGCAGTTACTGGCAAACATATTGGAAAAGAGAGCTTTAGATCAAAGTCTGATTTACAGTAAATACAAATATCAATGTATATGTTTAAAGAAACTGTGGGAATGCCATCTCAATGTGTAGACTTCAAGAAACTGTAATAGAAGACAGCCAGTTTTTCAATGAAAAGTTTTCCAGAAAAAATAAGGGAGATAAGACTAAAAGGTATTTAAGTGCTTTCACAGAGAATCAAGTGAGGAGAAAGACTTCAATAATATTAACATATTAAAATGAACATAATAAAAACAAAACTACCTTTGAACACTTAGTTTTTACCAATAAGTTCTTAAAAAGCTTAGTACATATCATTTTATAGAAATCTCACACTATCTATAGTTTACTCTATTGTAAATAAGAAACCACGGTACAGGTACTAATTAACACGCACAGTTCAGACACATAAGAGTAACTGTGTAAACTCCTAAATCCCTGTTCTTAATTAATAGACTGAATCTTTTTCCCCTGAAGGTGAAATTTGAGACAATCAATTGTAATTGATAACCTGAGAATAAAGATATTTTCTGCATTCATGAGGTATAACTTAAGATTTACATTTCTTGTATATGTATACAAATATTTATGGGTTTTTTTGTATTTGGTTCTATTTTTTAATTAACTCTGAAGTACTGTATCTATTGTCTTGCCATGTTCATTTTTCATTTAGCAATATATCTTGGATACTTTGTCAGTTGTCATTTTTTAATGATTCTATACGTTATATTTTCTTTAAAAATATGCGTATTGAAGGCCCAGGGTCAGGGACTCACACCTGTAATCCTAGCTACTTGGCAAAAAGTTAATGAGACCCCCCTCCCATCTCAAGCAATAGTTGGGTGCAGTGGCAGGCAAGCTACAGTGGGAGAATGAAATCAGGAGGATCACAGCTCCAGGTTAGCTTGGGCAAAAAAGTTTTCAAGACCCCATTTCACTGGAAAAAAGCTGGGTATAGTGTTGCAAGCCTGTCATCCCAGCTATGGTGAGAAGTGTTCAATAAGTTTATTGTGGTTCAGACTGTCCTGGGCACAATGTGAGACCCTATCTCCAAAAATAACTGGAACAAAAAGAGCTGGAGGTTATGGTTCAAGTCAGAGAGCACCAAGCTTCAAAGTCTAAATCCTTGAGTTCAAATCCCCAGTACTGCCAACGTGTACATGTGCATGGGTGTGTGTATGTGTCTGTATTGAAAGACATTTTCATTGTTTCCAATGATTTTCCTTTATGAATGCTGTTAGTGTGACCATTGGACATTATTTACATGTAAAATAGTGCATGAGTATCTATGAAAGAGTATTGTGCCCATGGACTCAGCAGTTCCGTGACTTTATCTAGAACAAGATCATATGCCCAATGGTCACACTAACACATTTCCAGGCGGGAAAAGGAGAAAGAACAAAGAATAAATCACTGGACCACAGGATGCCCTTTAAGGTGTGCCTCCAATGAACTAAGGATCATCCACATTGGCCCACACAATAAAAACTTCAGTCACCTCCCAAGAGTGCCACCTGGGAACCAGACTTTAACACCTGAGCCTCTGGGGGTATATTCAAGCTCCAAACTATAACGGCAGTGTTAATTGATTTTTCTTCTGTTGGTATTCATATTCATTTTTCTTTGAAGAGTTTATAAATATTTTAATTTTATTTTGACTGATATATAAATTTACTACTAATTTTGGTAATTTTCATTATACATATGTCAAGAAAAATTCTTTTGCTTACATTTGATATGTTTACTAATCAATCATTTTCTATATACATTTTGTTTTTATTTAGGTCTTGACTAACACCAATAAACATATTTTTTCACTGTGTCCTAGTTTATTTTTTAAAAGTCAGATATATATGTTAAAGCTCACTGTATTATCTATCTTCATCAAAATACGTTTTGTAGAAAACGTTTTTGGATAAAAGTTACAACTTTGTATGTCTAGTCTTTCTGTGTGATGTATGGCAAATCCTGTCTGTCATATGGCAAACAAATAGTGGCATAGAAAAATTTGTTTTGTCATATGGCAAACAAATAGTGGCATAGAAATTTGTGAGCGTTTCTGAACATTATCTTCACCTACTGTTTGTACTGCATTACCTCAATTCTTGGCAATTAGGAACACAAAACTAAGAAAGAAGCAAAGGTAGATATGTAACAGTAGCTACCTTCATGTTGATAGACACTGCAAGCTCCCTTTAAAACAGTAATGACTCAAGCAATCCAGAGAGAATGTATGGATATTATTTTGTTACTTTTGTAAGATCACATTAGAAATGATTAAATTTATTGAAACAATTGGAAACAAGTATATATTAGATGAATGCAAATTTTGTTAATTTAAATGTATCTTTCCACTTTCCTAAGGAGTTCACCTGGGATATGTTCTAGAATTTTTATTCAACAAATGATTTTGAATAGAATTGGGAATGAAAATTCTCAAAAGTAGCAAAGATTCTAGGATTCTAAATTTACAATGAGAGAGAAAAACTGCATATTATATGGAGTATTAACTTGTCTACAAAAAATTGTATTGCTTCATGTCTAGCCATCTTTTCAACATTTCTTCAAAATTTAACTGTGATCCACAATTCTTCAGAAGAAGTGTTCATATAGTTTGAAAATTAATGACAAATTCTGTGTGTTAGATCAGGTCTGATATTTTTTTATGTATTCAATTATTTATTTATTGGAAGGGTACCAAATATAATTGAATTTCTTACCTACTTAGTCTAACTATTACACTATCAAAGAGTTCCATCTATGCTACCAACATTAACAATTTCCCAGTAATGGAACTGCTTAAAAACTATATATTTTATACCCTTTGGACTCTTCATGTAGATAGTTTCTTAGTAAATTTACTAAATACCCATCATGACTAATCATACATAATGAAAATCCTCATTTGTAAATTACTATAATTTGAAAGAATCTGTCTTAATTTTATAAGGCCTATCATAGTTGCTGACTTCTGATTAATAAGTTTATTTAAAAGTGGTAAAAACAATTAAAAGTTTAATTAATTAGTTAATTAAAAGTGAATTTAAGCTGACAAAATTATCAAATACAGGACACTGTGGGCTAAATTACGCATAACAGAAACTGAATTAGATTTCATCGTGAGTAGAAACTAAGAATGGAAAAAAATTAGAGCCATTCTCAGCATTATTTGAAAGTTATCATATACATTTCAGTTCTAATTAAATAATACAACTAAAAATGAGCACAAAACTGCATTTTTTTCCTAATTCAGTGATTCTAAAAATGTTTATGAATTAAACAACAAAAGTATGATTGCCAAACAATTCAAAGTCTTCTGCTTACACCCATATGCTTATTACCATGTTAAAGACTATGAAATTTTCTAAGGTGAAAAAAGCAATGCAAGCATGTGAACTTGTTTTCCCCTAATGTCATAGAATACTGAGTGTGACTTTTCATTGATACTTTGATGTTATTATTTGCATTAATGTTTTTAAATGCTGATCTAATCATACTATTTTGTGTGCTTAGCATACTGTGTAGGAAAGTATATGCTTTAATGTGCTCTGATGGAGTAGGAGCAAAACTCAGGCAACATGCTTGGCAAGGATTTAATGTGTTTATATTTCATGCTATTTTTTTCTTGATTCAGCAAATACCACTACAATTCCTATGTTCTGAGCAGTATTTAAAGAACTGATAATTGTCCGATCCATTTTTTAACATTTAAAAAATTTGGGAAATACTTTTATTAGTGATCAGATAAAATAAAGACAAAAAGATTATCTGAGGATTTGACTTAAGCCAAGTGTATACCAGATAACAGGAAGACTCAAGTGGAAATCCCTTAAATATCCTGAAATCCTTTTTCAAGATAGTAAATAAAATGTGGTACCATATTCTGTGATGATTTGCAGAGTTTATTGCTGCCATCAAAGACTTAAAGGATGTAGAAGTAGACTCTCTACTTAATGCTTTTCATTTTACCTCAAAGGATCCTACAAAAATCAGATGGAACTGTCATAGCCGGGAGAAAAATAAAGAGATATGGCAACTGAAGCAATGTGGTATTGTGTATAGCATCCTAGAACAGAAAAAGGACATTGTGTAAGAACTGTTGTGAACACATATTGTGAAGCAACCCATTTATTTTGACAGATAAGGTTAATCTAGAAGAGACACATCAGCCTCTTTTAATGAAACATTGGGATTTTCTGTTATCCTGAGTATATGATATACTTTAGAAGAGTAAGTCCATCCTATTAAAAAAACAGCTACTAAACTCTATTTTGCATTATTTGATATTTCTAGCTAGTGACAATAAGTAAAATTTGACCAACTGAGCTTTTTTTCTATTTTAAACTTTCTTTTTTAGTTTTATTTATCACAGGGTCCCACTATTCAGCCCAGGCTGGTCTTCAAAGCTCAATCCTCCTGCCTCAGCTTTAAATTGAGGTCATCACATGCAATCTTTGGCTACCAGATTTGACAAGGAAGGGCACAAGGGTTCCAGGTTACCTGTGCCTAAACAAGGATAGAGATAATTTTATGAGTCTCTTTGATGTCTCACTATAAAATCGGCTTTTGTTTTTAACCAGACATTCTTCTCTTTTTAAAATACTGAATTCCAACTTTTGTGCCACATGAGTGTATCAAAGTACTGCTTATTTTCCAACATCTCAGTAGTTTCTAAAAGATTTAGAGAAACCATCAGAGATCCCCAAAGTAGGCTACATATCTGTACTTTCTGCCTCTTCTCCATACTGTCTCTGTAATTCCTCATTGTACTATAGCTTTTTGAATTTAAATTAATAATCCATTTATTTTACAGTAAATTCTTTATATTAAATAAATTAGTCTAAAAGGCTAAAATACTTAGTAAAATAAAGGCTGGACATTTTGATGCCATGTGTAATAACAGCTACGGTGGAGGCCACTGTGGGAGGCTGGCCTCTGACAAAAAGTGCAAGACCATATGAGAAAAATAACTAAAACAGTAAAAGGATGGGGTCATGACTAAAGTAGGAGAGCACCTGCCAAGCATGCAGGAGGCTCTGAGTTCACATCCCAGTACTGCCAAAGAAAAAAAAGTAGAAAAGAAGTTGTATTCTGCCTATCTTATTTTTTTATATTACTTTTCTAGTTGATTACAAATCAATGAGGAATGCTAAAAATTTTTTCTTATAAAAATTTCATCCTATTTCTACACATAAAAGGCAGTGGTCCACTTGTGAGCTTAATTAACCTTTCTTGCTCTAAATTTTCTTAATATTTCAATGTATATTACTACATTGGAATGAATATGGTTGCTTTCAATATTATTTATCACTTATAGAATTATGCAAATTAACTAACTGAAAGAGCAAGTTAGAATTCTTATTGTAGAAAAATATCTAAACATCTTACATGACTCAAATATAACAAAATATAAGTGACCTTTTGTCAGGTTGAATGATATAGAGAAGAAACTAGTTAGATAATGCTTCATTTTATCTTTTTTTTCTGTCATAAAATAATGGTATATTGTATTGTTTCTCATCTTAGGTACGAATTTATCACAAGAGCTTCTTCTTATTTATTTATGCTTATTTTGAGACAAGTTCTCTCTATATAGTCCATTCTGGCCTCTGAATGATATTTCTTCTGCCTAGATCTCCCAAGTGTGGAGATTACAGATATACTTTGCCATGTCTGGCTTTTTAGGAGTTGCTCCTGAAATCTACAGTAGTTTGAAAAAACTTTGAGTTTGGAGCATAATTTTTTTATTATAAAAAGCTACACCATTTGAATTGGTATTAAATTTATACTCTTCTTTGAAAGATCAGAGAATTAGCCCACTTAAACTCCCTCCTACATCTCCACCCATACTCATCATTTGGATAATTTCTTACTCAGATTCTTCTGTTACAGCTTTAAATTCTACACTTGTTTAAAATTAATTATATTTTTAAATAGATTTAAGCCCTTTCACCATATAAGGCTATTTGAGATTGCTTGAAGATCTACATTACTTCATTGTTACCTAGTTTAAAAATTACTCCAGCATTTATAATAAGTGTAAAACAAATCCCAAAGTGACTCAGGCATTTCCCATCACCACATGAGCAGAAAAGTGAAAAGTAGCCAAGTTTCCATGTTTCTCAGTCTTCCCTGGCAGTGCTATGCAGTTAGCGATAATTCAGTAATTCTACCCTGCCCCTCTGCCCCATTCCTGGGTTCTTTTGTACTGTTCATTGTATTTAATTGTCTACTTTGTGTAGCTAGTTGGTTCTTTTCCTTTGCATTTTAATATTTGTGAAAGAAGCATGCTAACTTTTCAGTTTCTACATGTGTGTGAATACTTGAGTGCTGCCTTTGTTCAGTTAAAAAGAAAGGCTAGATACAAAATTTTTGTTTCACACTTTCTCTCAGAACTTTTGTATCACGTTCCCATTGTCTTCAGTGCTGAAACATGGCATTCATCCCTGGGTGGCTTCTCTGATTCTTCTAGTTGGCTGGATTTTGTCTTTAGGAAAGAAAAACGGGGGATGCATTTTCTGAACTTTTCAGGCGTGAGAAGTATATACTCTGTTTTATTATTGGTTAACCCTTGGGTTTTGTATAATATAACATGATATTTTGTTCAGCTGTGAAATAAGGCAATAATTTTTCTTTTTCTGCACCCATTAGCACTCACAGGAGATCTGGGCTTCGCTTGGGCTTCTTTGCATGAAACAGAATTTCTCCTTTCTGTCTGGTTGTTTCAAAGTTTTTTTTTTTTTTTTATTCTTGAAGACTTACAGCTTAAAATGAGAATTCTCAGTGCAAATTATCCTGTATCATTTTTCCATATATTTTTGGAAGTTTCAAATTCAGTTCTTATCAGAAATAAATATCTTGTCTAAAAGTCTTTTTCCTCTCACTGGTAAGGTCTCTAGAAATACCAATTATTTTTTAATTAGATGGTACTTCCTACTCTTCTTATCTGTTATCCTCTTCCTAATTTTCCCTCATACTATATCATCTCATAAGTTTTTAACTTACTTTTAGTCACTGATTCCAGTTTTGGCTGTATATGTTTTCTCCTTCACCATGTATATTGGCATAAAAAAATCACTTTATACTTAGTGGCTTAAAGGAATGGACATTTATGATGCCAGAGTTTCTTTGAGTCTCACAAGATTTATATCAATTGAGTCTTCATGTAGACATTCAAGTAAGAAAAGACCTGTCACCAAGATGCTTAAGGTATTAACACGATTTCCTCAAAGCTGTGTGATTGAGAACTCCCTCTGCAAGACGTTTATTTATTATTTATTCATTTATTTATTTACTTGTTTATTTATTCTTTCAATCATTCATTTCACTGGGCTGTGGTTGTGATCATTCTTCATGCTTAGAACCACTCTCCAGTCTTTGACAGGTATCCCCCGTCCACAGAAAAGTCACAATTTGCTTATTTTCTTCTTCCTAGTCAGAGAATCTCTCTGGCTTTTACTGCTCTCTTCGGAAAGGGCGCAGTACCTACTAAGGACTGCTCTGATTAGTTCTTCATGGGATATTTTCACTTTTGGTTACTCTCAAGTCAACAAACCTGAGACTTTAAATCTTAGAAAGTCTTAACTACAGAAATGACATCCTATCACATTTACATTTCAGGGGAAGTGGTGACAGGAGGTATGGACTTCAGGGGGTCAGGTTCATGGGGGCCATGTTAAGCAGCATAAAAATAAGTTTTTGAAATTATTTTAATATCTTGCTCCATATGTTGAGTAAAAATGTACAGGTAAAAATAATGACAAATGAACAAATGGAAAAAATTAAATGAAGCAAAAGTGAGTTATTCAAATTTTAACTTAAAAAATGTTGGTATAAACTGTGTTATAATGTGAAATTAAGACATTTTCTTTAAATTATATTACTTATAAGTATTGCTTCACAAAGATAATCTAATATTTTGAAACTATAAAATTTAATAAAGAAGACTTCTCAGCTTACTAGTTCTACGTCCACATTTTTGCTGACAACTCCTAATATATGCGAGATTTCAAATTCCTTAAATTGAATTGAAATAAATTTTTGTAATTCATTAATTTATGTGTTAATTCACCAAAACAATTGAGTTTCTGTTATGTGTGACTTAGAATATAGACAAAAGTGTTTAGTGGGTATTACAGTATGACAATAAATGATTTATTTTTAAGAGCTCTCTTGTGGTCTGGAATTTGATCTCAGGGCCTTAGCTGGATAAATAGGAGCTCTACCACTTGAGCCATGTCCCATCCCTTTTTGGCTTTGCATATTGTTCAAGTAAGGTCTCCCATTTTACCCTGGGCCAAACTTAGACCTTGATCCTCCTACCTATGGCTTCCCAGGTAGTTGGAATTAAAACACACAGGACCACACCTAGTTCATTGATTAAGATGGGGCTTTGCTAACATTTTACCTGAGTTGTCCTCAAACCACCACCCTCCTGATCTTCACCTCCCAAACAGGTGACAGCCAGTAAAAAGATATTTTAATGATCAAGTGCAGGTGACTATGAAAGCATGAAGCTAAAGGATCCCCACATATATCTATGGAACTAGGGCAGATTTTATTAAGGAAGTGACAGATATGAACACAGATATGCACCCTGAAAAGTGAGAAGAAATATGTGCACACACAGACAGAACATTCAGAGAGTGTAGAAAAAAACATAATTACTTCTAGCATTGTTCAAGGATGGCATAGCTGCACTCTAGAAAGAGGGGCATTGTAGCATTTGCAGATGCTGAGCAAAGTTCAGTCAAAACTTCAGGTTCCTGGTTCAAGTGAGGCTGAACATTTAGGAACAGAATGAGAACTTTAGCTCTTGCTATGAGAACCAAGGACAGTCAATAAGAGCTTCAGGCAGTAGAGGAAAATATACCTAATGGATTTGCTCTTTTAGATGAGTATGTTCTATTTAAGATATATAGGATTGTATGTACACTGTAGCTTTCTTTTTCAGGGTATATCAGGTAATACTGTTTACGTTCAATATTGTAAGGAAAATTATCATCACCTTTAAATCTCAATGATAATCTCTGTTACTAAGGAAATAAATGTTTCCAAAAGCTAATAATAAAAAAATAACAGGTAACTACAGCATTCACTTGACACATTCAGGTCTTTTCCTTGGTCCATTTATGAATATAGGCCAAAAAATTTTAAAACTGGTTCATTATTTTCTTACCACTTTGAAAATTTCCCTTTGTATTTGTCCTTTCAAAAGTCCTTTAGTCATTTATCATCCAGGCTCTGATTATTAAACCATGACATATTCTTTGAGTTCAATTCATATGTAGCATTTACTATATTTAGTTGTATTTTTAAATCTTAAGAATAGCAAATATACCCCTAAGTGGAAATCAGAAAAAAATTACGTTTTGAATTTCTAACACCTTTTTCTCAAACTATATATCTCAGCCACTTCGCTGCAAGACTCCTAATACCAGCATTTAAAGAAAAAATACTAGAAGAAAAGAATCTTTTCAATGAGCTTAACTTTTAGGAAATATATAATAAAACTGAAAATTCAACACATCTATTGGTATGGATTACATTAACATAAAGACAATTACATATAGGAAAGGATTATATTGAAGTTGTTATTTGATTTTGAAATATCCTGTCTACAATATATATTTCCATCTATTCTAACAAGAATCTCTGAAGAAACTAACAGCAAGTGACTCTAGTTGACTTAACAAAATGACAATTTCCAGAAGAGGCCAGAGCATGGAGAAATGGGCTAGATAACAGGGTAAGAATAAGAGCAGTTCAATGGAGCTGGCAGCAGAATCTGTTGTCTCTTAAAGGTTATCACTAAAGTGAAATCTTTTCAACTTATCTCAGTTTCTATTCATTTATTAACAATTAAGTAACTATAATAATGTGAATAAGAAAGAGACTTAGACTACTCTAACTTAGGCCTTTTACCTCTCACATTAGTACTAAGATTTATAAAGGTATATGGAGTTGATCCTTTCTCTTGAAGAAAAATTGTTGTTGGGAGGAAGACATTGATAACAAGACAGACAACACTTACAAATGTATATTATCTGAATTAGTTGGTTGACATTATATGATACTTGTGTATCTGATGAAATGAAAATCTGACAACAAATTTTGTCATCACATTTTTTTTTGTCTTGAAATCTCATTACAGGGTTATGAAAGATGACCTTGGGTTTGATAACAACTTTTTAGGTACAAGCCAAAGGTAGAATCCATGCAAGACAGTACTGACAAATTGTATTTCATCAAAATGTAAAGCCTTGGCTCTGTAAAGACACTGTCAAGAGAAAGAGAAGACAAGCTGTGTACTGAAAAAAATTCTAATGAAGTCAGTCCCTCAAAACCTCTATCTCTGACTCCTTAACTCTGGCTACTGTGCTCAGTCTGGCCTCACAAAAATGGCATCAAAGCAGAATCACAGGATGATTGTATGCCTTACTTTATTTATTTCAAGCAATATTTATCTAAAATGAAGGACAGAGTGCCAGATATGGTGGCCACACCTGATATGCCAACAGTTTTGAGACTGACAAAGGAGGATGGAAAATTCAAGGCTAGCCTAGACTACATGGTAAGTATCTGTCTCAAAAAAAAAAGAAAGAAGAAAGAAAAGAAAAAAGAAAGAAAGTGAAAATAAAGAGGGGAGGGGAAAAGAGGAAGGAGGGAAGAAAGGGGAGGGGGAAGAGAAAGAGAGAGAGAAAGAGAGAAACTATAGAGCAAAATAAAATCCAAGAGTTAAAATATTAAAACAAACAAATTCACAATGTTAAAAAGAGGTAGAACTAACAGTATTTCATGACAAACTGTGATTCTGGATAGAATTAAAATTTGTTTAATATTCAAATTTCAATTTGAATAAATGTAATTTAATTACCAAAATAAATGTAATTGTCCATTTGGACAGCTATAACAAAACACTAGAATGTGTTTATCTTAAATGCAAGAAGTTGATTTCTCACAGTTGGAGGGTGGGAAGTCAAAGACCAAGGTGCTGACAGATCACATCTTGTGATCGCAATGTCATCTTTCCATTTAGCAGACAGCTGTTTTCTCATTTTACCTTTACAAAGCAGACAACACATATCCAGAGAGCAAGTTCTACATTTCCTCTCATAAGGACAGTAATCCCATCACAAGGTAACCATTCTTATGACGTAATTATCTCTTAAAGGCCTAGCCAATTAAGGCTCTATGATGGAATGGCTTTGGAGTTAGAACACCAACATAAGAATTTAGGGGGAGGGTATTCAGAACGTAGTTGTAACTTAATCATATTAATATACATTAAAAGTATGAACATCTCAATACATGCCAATTTTTGACAAAATTCATCATCATTTCATGATAAAAACTTCAGGAAACTTGGACTAGAAAGACACTTAAATTTGCGAAAAGAGTGCCTGGAAAATGTATAGCTAATAAGCCATATAATAGTGAAAGACCGTTTTCCTTCTTTCATTAACAAGGCTGAGATGGCCTCCCTTTAGAATTCACATTGAGCTTTTCTGCCCCTAAGATGGCTCAGAGTTGTGATTTATAGCAATTTTAAGCTCATCACCAAAGGGAGAAGTAAGTGTCTTTGATAAATTTCTTTGTTTCCACAATGATGTGAAGTCTAACCTACAAGATAATTAAACTAAACATGGCCAAGAAAAGAATCATTGAATAGAGAAAAGATACATGAATAGAAATATCTAAAACTGAAAAGGAAAGAAAATAAGACTGAAAAATTGAAACAAACTATCCAGGAATTTTGGGGCATCTATAGAGGGATAACTATGCATAACAGAAATAGCAGAAGAAGAATGAAACCATAGAGGAACAAAAAATATTTAGAACAAGAACTAACAATTTCCTACAAAGTAACATTGTACAAGAAACCATAGATCTAGCAAGCCCAGAGAACACCAAGCAAGATAAATGTCAAAAATATACACCCAAGCATAGTGTTTTCAAATTGCAGAAAATAAAATAAAATAAAAACAGTAACAAAGCTAATAGGTCATCTTATCTACAGAGGAACAAGGAAGAATTGCATCACAGTGAGCTTCATAAACCTTGCAAACAAGAAAAACATAAGGAAAATACCTAAAGTTCTAAAAGGAAAAAGCCCACCAATCTAGAGTTCTGTACCCTGGAATTTTATCCTTTACACAGAAGCAGAAATAAAGTCATTCTAAGATAAACAAATATTGAGTAAATTTCTTTCAAATAGATTTGACTTACAAAATATGTTAAATGAAGTTCTACAGAAGGAAAGAAAATGATGTATGTGTATTATTTAAAAGTTGTATTTATTGGTTGTAAATGCATATTGGAAAATAAATGGCAACCACAAAAATGTTTAAAAATATAAATTACATGCTAAGGAGAGAAACTAAATCACAAAGTTTTAATTGAAACTACAGAAGGCACAAAAGAATTGGAAGACAAAAATAGAAACAAAGACAAAGAACAACAAATAGAAAACAGTAATAGAATGGTAGATATTAACATCAATATATCAACATATCAATAATCTCTTCAAATGACAATAATGTCTTCAAATGTTAACATTTAAAGAAATCATGCCAATTTAAAGACATTGTCAGAGAGGATTATAAATATAGAACCAAACATATGTAATCTGTAAGAAACCTGCTTTTTTATGTGGGTATTTGTGTGTGCTTGTGTTCATGTACTAGGATTGGAACCAGGGTCCTTTTGGTGTATGCTTAGCAGTACTCTAACACTAAGCTACATTACCAATCAAAGAAACATGCTTTAAATGTAAAGTATAGGCAAAGAAGCAAAGAGATAGACAAAGATAGGCATTTTAATTCTAATTTAACAAATTGAGTTAAATATATCAATTTTATGAAAATCACATTTCAGAGTTAGGAATATTATGAAGACTAAAGAGATGTATCACGTAATCATAAAAGAGTCAATTCTATAAGAAGGTCTCAATTATTAATGTATATGCCCCTAAAGGCAGCACCAACTTATATAGGGGAAAAACCCCTCATATAACTGTAAGTAGAAATAGATTAATCCATTCTTATAGATGGAAACATTTACACCCCTCTATTAGAAATAGATCCAGCATGCAGAAAATCACTAAGGAAAGTGATAAACTTAGCAGCGGTGTCAGTTAGCTAGATCTAAATGATGTCTATAAAATACTTTAGAACCAGCAACAGATAATTCTTCTCAAGCTCATATGAAACATTCACAAAAGTAGACCACACTCTGGGCCATAAATATACCTTAAAAAAGAATAAAAATCACACAATATGTGGTCTCAAATCACACAGGAATGAAGAAACGAATAACAGAAGAATAGGTGGAAAATTCCACAGTACTTTGATATTAAGCAACATATGCTCAAATAATATATCAAAGAAAAGAAATCAAGATAGAGTAAGCATAATTTAAATGAAAATAAAAATAAAAGTTAAAATTTGTGTAATAAAGCAGAAGTACATAATAAGAAACTAATAGCACTGAATATGTATTTACATAACCAAAAATTGATGCTTCACTTTAGGAAACTAGAAAATACAAATTAAATTAAAGTAATTATTAAAAAATAATAGCAAAAATTATTAGAGATACAGATGAAAATGAAAACAGGAAGTGAGGAGAAACAATCATGCAACTGACAAAAATGCTGGCTAATTAGAAAGATCAATAAAATTGATAAGTCAATAGCTAGATTAACTAATAAAATAGAGAAGGTATAAATTACTAATATCAGAAATTAAGGATGATATGTGTTTACAGATACCATGCTATTAAAAAGATAATAAAATACTGTAAACAACTTTAACTCTCACAAATTTTATAACCAAGAGGAAATGGACAAATTCTTTGAAAGATATAATTTGCCTTAATACATGCAAGAAGAAACAGAAAACCTGAATTGGCCTATTTTGATTAGAAAAAAATTTAGTCAATATCACTTGTCCAAATCAGGAATCAATGAACCGAGATGGAATTACAGCTGAATACTACCAGTCATTTAAGGGAAAAATGAGGAATCCCTACAATTTCTTCCAGAAGAAAGAGCAGAATTTCTTCTAATTTTCATTTCATGAAGCTAGCATTACCAAACTTGACAGTCACATAAGAAAACACAAGTGTATACCAATGTCTCAGGAATATAAATGAAAACTCATTCAAACATACTTGCAAGTCAATTCCAATAATATATGAAAAAAATTGTATAACATGATTAAGTGGGATTTGTTTCAGGTATGCAAGTCTAATTTAACATTTGAAAATCAATGTAATCTACTATATTCAGAAGCTAAGAAAAAACTACTTAGTCATACCAACAAACAAAAATACACTGACAAAGTGAAAAACATGAATGACAAAAGGCAGCACTCAGAAAAGTAAAAATGTGGGAGAACATGATAAACTTGATAATGAATAACTACAAAAATTCCATAGCTAATGTCTTACTTCTTAGTGGTAAAATAGAAGCTTTCCTGTCATGTATGGGAACAAAGCAGGGATGCACACGCTCACTACCTCTTTTTAACATGTTATCTAATTTTCTACCCACTGAAATGAGACAAAAAAGAAAGAAAAGGCAGGAAAGATGGAAGGTGGGGGAGAGAAAAAGAGGAAGGAAGAATGATGGGAGGGAGGAAGGAAAGAAATGGAAGGAAGAAAGGAAGGAAGGAAAGAAGGAAAGGAGGGAGGGAGGGAGACAGGGAGGGAAGGAGAAAAGATATGAAAGGAAGAAATGAAACAAAATGGAAGAAAAGAAATGAAAGGAAGGAAAGAAGGGAGACAGGGAGGGAAAAAAGAAAGGAAAGGAATAATGTTTACCCTCAGACTAAGCATACTCTTACCACACAATTAGTAATAACATCCTTGGAATTTATCCAAGTAATGAATTCAGAACTATGTGCCCCCCCAAAAAACCTGCGTATAGAGATACAGAGTTGTTTTAGTCATAAGTGCCCAAACTTGGAAGCAACCAAGACTTCCTTCAATAGGTCAGTTGATAAATAAAGTGTGGTAACCCAGACTGTAGAATATTACTTGGTGTTAAAAAAATTAGCTATGAAATCATGAAAGGCACAGAGTAAACCTAAATATTACTAAGTGAATGGTGCCTATCTGAAAAGGGTACATACTGTATGATTCCAATTATTTGACATTCTGGAAAAGGCAAAACTATAGAGATAGTAAAAAAAAAATCAGTGCTTTTCAGGAGTTGTGAGAGAGGTGGGAGGATGGACACTGGGGAACTTCTGAAACAATGAAATTATTCTGGATGGTACTATAGTAATGGATGCATAGTATTATCAATTTGTCAACGCTCATAACATACAACAAGAATCTACTTTAATGTGAACCATGGGTTTTCTGTGATACTGTATCAGTGCTTGTTAATCCACTGTAATAAATGTATTTCTCTGATATTGATAGGGGAGGCTGTGTGTGTGTGTGTGTGTGTGTGTGTGTGTGTGTGTGTGTGTATGTGTGTGTGTGTGTGCTGGTGGCAGGGAATATGGGGACTCTATATTGTCATGAATTTAAAACTGTCTTAAAAGAATGATCATATAAAATAATTCAAGAAATGAGGAGTTATTTTTAAAATCAGGATCATCTCTTCTGCATGTATTGGAGGTATGTTCAGACATGTATTATTATGGGAGCATACAAAGTTTTTATTGCCAAGTTCCTTTTTATTCTAATTACATCATTTGTAATATAGTCTATTAACTGTATAAAGTATGCAATTTCTTTAAGTAATAACCAAATCCTTCTTCATTAGGAATTTGTAAAACCTTTATTAATGTGAATTTTTTTTAAAAATGCATTTGTTTTACTTTTTTGGTTAGTCTCTAGCTTTTCTGTCTCCCTCTTTCTTTACCCCCATATCTGTCTTTCTGTTTTCCTTTCTTTACCTTTTTGCATATCCTAGTGTGGAGATTCTCAGAAGAGTCTCAACTATTCATGTTTCTCATTTTTACATTGAATTTTCTGTTCTCTTCAACAATTTACTGCCTTCAGTCAATTTGCATCTAAACTCTGGCTACTCATCAGACCCACAGAAAGGTGGTATTTGTAAAGTCACATTTTGCATCAATGTATTCTGCTAGAGCATTCATTTATTTAACTAATATGTTTGAGAAATAACCATGAGCTCAGGATTTATGACAGATAACAAATATACACATTCTGATTTCAAAGAACTGTACAGTAAAGACAGAAAAGGGATTCTGTCAATTATTATTTGAAATATTGAACATATGAAGTAAGTACAGGAAGGAAATTGGAGTTGCATTTGCTTATTACCCAGAAAAATCTGCTACACTTCTGTGTAGCATTTTGCTTAGAAAGCTGCCTGTCACTCTGCTTAGTGTTGGATCTTGACATGACAGCTCTGAGTCTCAAAGCAGCTCTGCTGAATTCTGTGGAAATTTTATTTCCTGCTTCTCCTTTTTTTATCATTTAAGAAATGATGGTAGCTTTTAGGATGAAGGCAACCAGCAATGAGTTTCACCATTCAAATTCACGAATCTATAATTTTTTCTTATTCAATTGCATTAATTGGGTTTGCCCAGAGAAGCAGAATTACTATATGTGGTACACAGTAAGGAATTTATTGTAGAAGTGGTACATATTGTTTCTGCATCATGTGCATGAAATCAAGATGAGGAAGAAGTAGAGGAGAACGAGGACAAATTAAAACCCAGTTATTAGATGAAACCAACAAACACTGGAAGCTATGTTTGTGACACATGAATGGTAAATGATATTGCAGGTAACCTGTACAAGAGATGGAACATTTTAGTACAAAGCTTTCTTGGTCAATCACTTGAAAAACCTGAATGAGGAGATCATGTAGCAGGAGAGGAAAGGAGGAGATGAGCTGCTGTCCACTACCACACATCTGATCCAAGAGTACAGTGACAATGCATATACAGTGCAAAAATCTAGATTGCCTACAAAGATCTGCAGGCTGTTAAAGTGACTGAAAATTCCACTTTGTTTACCTATGATCAAGCAAATATCTCTCATTAGTACTTCTTAGGAACTACACAAAGAAAGAAATTCTGGCAAGTACATTTCCAATTTAGCTAAGATTAGACAATATAAAACCACCACATTGCCCATTTTTAAAGACTAAAGATTGCAAACCATAGGAACCCAGAGATTTTCATTTTACAGCCTAAAGCTCACTTTAATTAGATAATAAGTCATTTTGTTTCATTCTATGATTAAAAACCAAGATATCTCTGTACTGACCCAATTTAAATGATTATAGAAAATTTGTATACTTATAAGTTGAGCATAGTAGGAAGTTTCTGGAGTACAGTGTGTAACTAAGCAGCAATTAAGAATGGAATGGAGGGCTGCGAATGGCACTCGAAGGGTAGAATGCTTGCCTAGAAGCAAGGCGTTAAGTTCAAACCCCAGCACCACAAAGGGGGAAAAAACTAAAACCACAAAGAATATTAAATGACTGTAACAAACAACGATTGAGCCTAAAAATGGAATATAACAAATTTCATTCATCCACCTTTCCATATTCTTCTACTCAACTATCAACTGCTAAAATTACTTCCTAGAAGTTAAATATTGTCCAGGGTCCAACAATACAAAGATATATGTAAATTTTTAAACGATACTTAAGTGAAGAAGCAAGACATCTGAACATATTACTGAATACTTCACAAAGGAAAGTTATAATAAAAGCACACACTAATTATGGTATCAAGATGTGAGAAAGATAAGACATCTAGCAAAGATAAGCAGTATCATGTAGCATTGTGTGTGCAACTCAGTTGAAATGAGAAAGTGCAAATAAGTACACAAAGGAGTCATGCAATATTATCTTCTTTTTTGCTAGACAGAGTATGTATCTACCTGTTATACTTTATTCTTTGCCATAGAAAAATCTAAACTTTCTTTTGACAGCAGTATGCCCTAGGGGATGAGTATTGATTGCTTTAAGACAATTTAAAAGATTCAGTTTTCCTTTACCAGTCCAAGTCCTAGAGTTGAACATGTGAACCACCTCTGGCTATTGGCATGTTTTGGAACTTTGTTGCAGGGTTTTGAGGAAGGACTTTTCTGTTTTGGAAGAAATAAATAGACATGCTTTTTCTTGCTTCCCTTTCCCTGAAACTTTTGCTCTGGGTATGCTGCTTTGATGGTGCAGAGCATGTTGCATCTTCAGTTGTCCTGTGATCAGGAAAAGAATGTGCATGCTGAGTCTCACAGCTGCAGTCAGGACTGTGAAGTCAGCAAGTGGTTGAATACAATCTGAAAATTCCTAACTCCAAATGTCTTGTTAAGTCATGCGTTACCTATTTGAATTTTTATGTCAGTGTTAATCTAGTACAATTTTTTGAAGGGATTGGTTTTTTGTTTGGTTGGTTTGGTTTTGGATTTTTGATAGTACTGGGGATTGACTTTGAGCTTCCTGCTTGTTAGGCAAGCACTCCACCACTTGAGCCACACACTCAGTCCTTTTACTTTTTTTTTTAGTTTATATTTAAAATAGGGTCTCATGTTTTGGCTTGGACTGGCATCAAATTGTAATGCTCCAGCTTTACTTTCTGAGTAACTGGGATGTTCTTTCACAATAAAATGTCCCTAAGAGGACCTTATGAGTCTTGTATGAGCTAAGAAATATTTGGTTTATTTTGGATATGCTCACATTTATTTTATTTAACAGGGATAAACTACTATAATTAAAAGATAAATGAGAAAGAATTAAGGTATATTATCTGCCTAATTATTTGAAAGTATTTACATTTTTATACCTTCATTTAACAAACATTTTTATATTTTTTACAATGAAGTAGGAAATAGAAGGTATATAAAAATGAAATAAACAGCTCTCTGGGTGCAGGGCTTGTGTCCAATGGTAAGAGTCTTTGGTAGAATGTGACAAGTGTCATAAGACAGACACTGAAATTGGTAAGGAGCTCACAAAAAGAAAAGCCATATTTTCTTTCAGCACCAACAAGAATATTAAGGAAAGATCAGCTTACATGTTTTTTTTTTTTTTTCCTGAAAGTTAGGTATAGGAACACACAAGATAGGAACACATTCATTTCTAAGGAGAATAATTATCAAGAACATTGTTAAACATTGCATGTTCTCACAAAACATGCAACCATGTGTCCCATATGATATTTTGGCTAATGATGGTCTGCATATAAAACACTGGTTTATAAGGTAACTGAATTTATAAGGTAGATTATAAGGTAACTGAAGAGTTCCTGTCATCTAGTGACATTGTAGCTGTCACAAAATCATACTGTAATGCATTAGTTATATGTCTGGGTGATGTTGATTCATTGTATAAAATTATAATACATACAATTATTTATGGTACATAGTACCTGATGATAATAAGTAACTTTGCTACTGGTTTATGTATTTACCTGTCTATTCTTTTTATCATTATTTTAGAGTATATTCTTTCTCTTTATAAAAATATTTTGCTGTAGCATGATATGCTGTGTTACCAGACAGTAGGCTTATGCATTCCTGTTTACTGTGTCTCTTCATTACATCAAGAGGTCACATCTAGTGATTGACCAATATTATCTAGATTTGTATAAATATATTTTATGATGTACCACAAAACCAAAATGGCCTGATGTTCATTTCTCAGAACATATTCCCATTGTAAAGAAACACATGATTATATTCGATTCCCTTGACTATGAAGGTCAATTATGGTTGATGAATAAGTTCTAGAGATCTGAATAGTATAATACTAATAGTAACAAAACAGTGCTCTGACACTTCATAGTTTATTAAGCACTGTTTTCACGTGAAGTATTCTTACAAAAACAAAAATAAAAGGCAAAAACAAACTAAAACACAAAAAAGAGCAAGGGCCACAAGGAAGCTTAGGAAGGTGTTTTATATACTACTACCTAGCCTGTGGGGATTGCACTACAGGTGTCTGCAGATGCCAAAACTCAGTACATTACACACATTCACACAAGTGCAATTCATTGTGTATAAATTCCATCTCAATAAAGTTGTTTAAATATAAAGAGATAGAAGATAGAGTAAGAAAAATTTGGCATTGGGATATTAATAGTCACTTTGGAAGGGTGACAGAATCAGGAAAGCTTGCATCTTATGTTACTTTCATACAAAGGGATTTGAACTTCTAAAAAGTGTTTTCAGTTCTGCCATGTCTAACAGTGACAAATGCCAGATTTTAATGTGATTCATCTAATCTTAATAGATAATTTTGAAGAAAAATGAGAAAAAAATTGAATAAAAAAGAATTAATCTTAGATAAATAAAAAATACTGCAAATGTTGAAGTAAAATAATATATGTATGAAAATATTACAAATATTATTTTTGGTAGAAAATTGTAATTTAGAAGAAAATAAGGTAATATTACCTGGTTCTTAACTTTGTCAAAAGGAAGCCTTATTGTTGAATTTATAGCATATGCATCACTTCATTTTTAAGGTTATCTTAACAAATTTCATCAAATACTATGCAATGATGAGGACATTAATTTGTAATACAATTCAAGTAAGAACACTACCATGAGTACTTGTCAAACTGTCATCACTTTGTGTGTGTTTGACTATATCTATTCTTATATTATATGAAATGTAGTTAATAAGCTTTTTGAATTAGTCGCTGGAAGAAATTTATTTTTTCTGATGCATGTTTTTGTGAATTTATATATATATATAAATTTCATGACATTGGATAAAGATTTTCTCCTTAAAAGATTACTTTCATTAGAAAATTTTTGTTTTTAAGAATGTAAGTTAGTAAGTAGACACATTTGGGTAAACTGAATTGTTAACCATTCAATAAAATATTATGAAGCAATAATTACCTCTTCTTTGCATTGGTACTGGACGGAGAGGTTGATGAAATCACTTCTTGTTCAGAGTAAGCTAGCAATATAGTCATGCAATAGGACTTTCATGAATGTGTTTTATGTGCACAGTAATTACCATGGTGAATAAAGAGATTTCCTATTCTTCTTAACATCTTCAATAGGTGATTAATCATGCCAGACTATAGAGTTTGAAATAAGATCTCCAAACAAGAAAAGAGAATAAACAAGAAAAGTGATTTTTTTCCATTATATTCCTGAATTCAAAACAAGTGTGAAGGAGATACTTAGGGACTTTTGTTGTGATTTTAATGTGTCAATGCCTTCAATTACTCAATATTCTTTTTTTGTTTGTTTGGGTTTTTTTTTTTGCTGTACTGGGATTTGAACTCAGGGCCTCATACTTGCTAGGCAGGTGCTCTACCACAAGAGCACTCCACCATCCTTATTCGTGTTAGGTATTTCTGAACTATTTGCCCTGTCTAGCACTGTAGAGTGATCCTCCTGATCTCTGTCTCTTCAGTAGCTAGGATTACAGACATGAGCCACCAGTGCCTGGCTTATTGTTTTTTTGATTCATATTTTTCTTTTGTTATGATAACAAGACTACCCATTTTGTTGGATAAGAAAAGATGAAAAATGTATTTGCACTGGCAAAATGGAATAGTGAATGTTTGAGAAATAACTTTTATTTTTATTAGTGATGCAAACACTTTTAAAGGAGATTATATTTGAGATTTACATGAGTAGATTATATTTCTATGGACAGCAAGGGCAAACACTGTTTACAAGATGGAAAACTCTTAGCGGAAAATTATAAATGCTAGAAGCATTGTTTAGCTAGTGAAACTCAGTAAGAATTTTACTACCACATAAGGTTTTTGCATAGTTTGGATGTCATAACAAATATTTGTTCATTGTTTAGAAAAGGTGGGTTTTACATTATTTGTTTATGTTTTGAGGGTTTTAAGAAAAAACCTACAGCAAACTTAAGGGAAGTTTCACAAGAAATAACCAAGGGTTCACAGAAATTGTCATTAATTTCTTATTTCTTCATCCATATCTTTATTTGTTCAATAAGCATGTCTTATGGACACTACGTTAGGAATTAGAACATAGTAACGAACATAATACACATTACTTTGATGAAATATTGATAGGAAAAATATAAAACAATAAAAAGATACTTGACGTATGACAGTATAATTTAATAAATGTTATGACGCAAGCAGTGCTATGAGAGAATAACAGGGCACACAGAATTGGAGGCCATTCTTCCCTGAAGAACAGGAGTCACCGTGATGAAACAAGTGCTATGTGAATTCTGTGAGTATTAATTTCAATTTGAGCATATCTTCAGTACTTAAGAAACTGGAAGAAAGTCAATCCTCCTGGGAGCACAGTAATTCAGGGGAAACATGGCACATGACAAGGTCCAGGAGGAAGGCAAGATAATGATTCATAACTTCCACTATTATAAATGTGGACATTAAGAGCAATAGGAAGATATTACACCGTTTAAATAAGACGATCAATTCACAATTTTTACAATTTCAACAAGTGATTCAGATTTCAGCGTGCAGAATATTTTAGAAAGAGGAAATGGGGATATGTTCTTATTGGGAAAGAAATGGTAATAGAAAAGTAAAGTGTGCCTGTGGGATTTAAAAAGAAGCTAATAGATTTGAGATACCATTTGAAGTAGAATTAAGAAGACATTACAGAGTAATTTGTAGGTATGTTTGACTATGTTCTTTTTAAAATAAAAATTTTAATTTTAAAAGGAGAACTGTTTAATGTTCACAATAAAAATTACATGGTAATGGAAATAAATAATATTATCATCTATATGACACACAGTTTCTGCACTAGATTCTATAAGTGCACATATTTTATAAATTATATCTTAGAAAAATAGAATTAAAAGATTTAAGTGACATTATCATTTAAATTTTTTTAACTTCTTTACCTCTACCTCTTAGGGGAAATGATAGTAAATATATCCAAATGACTGTTGCTCAATTATATTGCTCAAGTAAGAAGGACACTATGAACAGATAATTTATTTTTGGTTGTACTCAGGGTTGATCTCAGAGCAAGGCAGGTGATCTAAAACTTGAGGTATTCTACCAGCCCTACAATGAGCTATGAAATTCCTAATTTTTCACCTTGAAAATGTACCATAGTCTGAAAAAAATGGGCTATGATGCCTTTCTCCCATTATTTCTTCTGCAACAATAAATTTTATTAAGTACAAATATCTAAAATTTCTGGGAATTCAATGGGTGTAAATACTTTGTTTAAAATAAGTAGAAGAGAGAAAACAAGATAAGGTAGCTATTACAGAAAATAGGAAAGGAGAATTAAGAAACATTAAAATGTAATCTAAAATTACAAGCCATGCCCAAGATCTACAGAGATGCTTTCATTATGTGAACTTTTTAGATTGTTTAACGTAAGAAGTATAATGTTCACTGCTTCTTATTTTCCTGAATTCAGTAGTGCTGGCTAGAGAGTATATGTTACCCTGGCTGGTCTCAAACTCCTGAGCTCAAGTAATCCTCCCTTTATAGCCTAGTGAGTGTTAGGATTGCAAGTATGTACCACAATGTGGGATCAGAAAATAAAATTATGTAAACCATAACTTCCCAAAGTAGAGTATTGGCAATGGGAATTATTTTCAGTCAATTAAAGTTTGTATAATGAAGAATCACTTTATTTGTATAAGAAGCATAAACATTTTACTTATAGACAAAAGACCCAAGATTTAAATAAGTACTGAAACAACATATATGTATTTAGACGAGAGTTGTAAGGAAGGAACTTAATGTGCACTTTTTGTGTGATTCACATTCTCATGAATCACTGCTATGAAAGAGAATAGACTTGGACTACTGATAAAATTATCATTATAACATGCCTAGCTTATTGACATAGCATCAGTATTGATGACTAACATGTAGCCCATAAAAAACAAACATAGGCTTATTAGTTTATATTATCAAAGTATTAGGCAAAATAAGTTTTATTAATAGCAATTATATTTTTAGGTGAGTATGAATTGTCATGAAGTTCTCTCAATTCTACTTTTTTGTAAGAAACAGAAGTTGAAAAAAAAATGGTGACGTGAGTCTATAATCTCAGCTACTCAAAAAGCCATAGATAGAAGGATTGCCATTTGCCTGAGGAAAAAAAACATGGGCCCATATCCAAAAAATAACAAAAGCTGGGGTAGTGGCTAAAGCAGTAGAGTGTCTTCCTAACATGCAGGAGACTCTGAGTTCAAGGCCTAGTTCTGAAAAAAAATCTAGTATATTTTATCCCAGTGTTCCACTCTGTTGTGCACTTTTATTCAGCATTGTATTCCACTTTGGGGATTACCATCCTTTTATTTTGTCATTATTATTTTGGTAGTACCAGGGTTTCAACTCAGAGCTTCACACTTGCTAGGCAGATTCTCTACCACTTGATCCATGCCCTCAGCCCTTTTTGCTTTGTTATTTTTGAGATAGGGTCTCACTTTTTGTCTAGGCTTGCTTGAATCATGATTCTCCTATTTATGGCTTGTGAATTAGTTGGGATGATAGGCACAGGCTACAGTGCCCAGCTTTTCCTACTGACATAAGGTCTCATGAAATTTTTGCCCAGACTACATTGAACCTTGATGTTCTCAAACCTCAGCCTCCCAAGTAACTAAGATTATAGACGTGAGCCCCTGGTACCCGGCAAAGGGTCACTATTGCTTTAAAGATACTATGAAGTATTATTTCATGTAATGAGCAATTTTCCATGATAAACTATGGAAAAATGTATGACATTAATATGGGATTCCTGTACTCTACTTTGTAAATTCAACATGCTATATGATAGATATGATTTATGTGTGTTTTCACTTATGAAGTTACTCACAAAATTTCATGAACCATAATTATCTGACAGTATACAGCAGTAAATGAAAAGCTAAACTAATTGTCCTGAGGAATGTTATAATCTAACTATCCCTGCAGCAAATACAGAAGTATTTTGGTGAGAATTAATGGGAAAATTCTATGAATTAAGTAGATAGATGTATGGGTGAGTGTGAGAGGCATTTTCAAACTATCAAACGACTAAAAGTTGAAAAACTAAAGGGAGAAAGGTAAGGCTTAATGGAGTGAGAGTTTTATTGATTTGAAAATGTGAATAGTGCTTCCCTAACTTGTTTGTCTAAGAAAGTTACACAAAAACTGCTGCCCTATCACTACAAAATACATTTGCGATTGCTATTGGCTGGCATTTTGTTGTAGTATCTTGTTCCTAGAAGTACCCACTGCTGCACTGGGGGCAGGATTCAAGAGGTATGTTTGCCTGGCATACATGAAACTGGGGGTTCAATCCCCAGCACTGCAAAACAAAACACTACAGAAAGCAAACAACAACAAAAATGAAGTAACCATTCCTAAGCCTAAAATATATTTTCGTTCTCTAATAATTCATCTTTTATGGCAATATTTATACATCTATCTTACAAAAAGCTTGTAATGTTTGACTTCCTTTTTATCTTTATTTTTTAAACAAAGTTTACTAGTATATTCAAACTATATAACTTGGTGTTATAAGATAAACATATAGTAAAATAGTTACTGTAGTAGAGTAAAATTTTAAATGAACTACTATCAAATACGCATAACCAACATTCCAATTTTATCCTCTTATTTTGTTTAATTCCTGGAAATATGATGAACCACCAAGTAAACATATGGCTCAGCTTCAACAGAGAACAGAGTATGCAATGTTTTGGTTAGCTGTTGTTCTTTCAAGACTAAAGTCTGGAGGACTAGACTTCTAGCATTCAGGACTGAGGATTTTTGTAAATCTATTCTTCCATAAAACAGCAACTATTCTAACAAAATTATCAATACATATTTATTCTGAACTGTGGAAATAAACCATACTTTTAATCTGAGGACAGTTCATTAAGAAATTGCTAAACTGGTGAACCTCGTTGATTATAACACATAAGCAGTACTGGAGTTAAGTTTGTAACTCCACTGAAACCCTATCCCTAGAGCAATGTCAAAATTTGATCTGTCCTGCAGCTCTTGGGAAAAACAACATTTACAGGAAGTTTTCATCATTATTATAGGGAATTTATGGCATCATGAAAAGTGAAACTGGAGATTTAAGAAGAGAAGATGATGCAGTATTTATCTAGGTTAGTGGAAGTTAATGGTCTAAGGAAACATAATAAGACTGCTGTACAGCACCACTAGCTTGCTTCATATTAGCAATCAGGAATTTAAACTGATTTACTGAAACCAGTCATGCTATTTTTTAAACCATGTGTAAATCTGCAAGTGGACAAACTCATAAAAGATGGCAGAAGTAACCAAACTGTGATTTAAATAAGTTCACATGAAACAGTTAGAAAGAGGAAGAAAGGTTGAAAGTATTTTGTACTGAGATGATGATGACCATGACATTTAAGCTGTAATTTTTTAATTGTTACTATATTTTGTGACTTTGCAGATATGTCTTAGAATGAATAGCTCTTAATTATTTTCTGTCAAAGTTTCCCTTAAACTAATGTCCAGAAATACAAGCCTTTGAAGTTCCATTGTATTCTTTGTGGGTCCAACTTACATTTTTCAAAGTATAGAAGTGATGAGCTCCAAATTTATGACCACCACTCACTCGTTCACTTATTTATATTCCTTTGGGGAATATATTTCCTCCACTTGGTAAATACCTTCCTTGAAAGAGCCAGGAAATTTATTCTAAGATTTTAAATATAACAAATAAAATGAAGTGATCTAAAAGTTCATAACATGACTGCTATAAAGTTTGTCAGAGATTATATATCCCAGAGCTCTGACTAGAGAAAAAAAAAGTCCTTTGTGATAACCTTAGGTAGAACACTTCCAAGAGAATCCAAAATTGTACACTCAGGAATGACTGGCGAGTTGGATAATGATGACTACAAAAAAGTTAAAATAATAAAAATCTTTGTCCCTTCTTCTGGGCTATTATAAATAAGTGAGCTGAGAATTTCTGAATGAGAAAAAGATCTGCCCTCATGGTGACAGGTGAAAGGTCACAAATAATGTGAAAATGGAAGGAACCTATTAAATGTAATCTGGTCATAAGGACCTCCACAATGGCTTTGTAGAGAATCCATACTTTTCAGATACATCAAAATACAAACAGGAAAATATTTCCCTCATGGAAGGAGTTTCATGCTAAAATAATTACAGAATATATACTGTTTTTGACCCCAGCATATCCCCTAGTATTATTGCTGCTGAATAAAGTTTTCATGAACAGTAGTTAGGAAGCAAATAATACTGGGTTATTTAGTTCTCACCACCACCCTACAAGGTGTAACTATTCTTGTCACCACCTTACCCACAATGGTGAAGTAGATGCTCATACAGATTTGCTAGTTTACTTATAGTTTAATGCTAGTAAAACTGGTAGATCTAAGATTTGAATGCAAGTAGTTTTATTCCAAAATCCATGCTTAACCTATGACAATAAATCCATCTTATTCATGCATTTATTACAAGGAGTTTTTGACCAAGCACAGTCAAAACAAATAAACATACAAACCAAAAAATGAAACTTCATGAACAAAACTTTATGTTCTTACATGTGCATCCTGTAGTTCAGTGGATGTGGAGCAGCTCTCGGTCAGTCGTGTGTCATCATCAGTTGTATTTAAGTAATGTGGAATCTACTGTTTCTCTGCTCTTCATTTTGTGAAATGTGCATCCATCCCCAAAAGAAATGGTGGCAAAAAGCAATGTAAACATGGATGTGCTTATTTGAACTGTTAAAGTGACAATTTGAGATTCGTTGAAACCATCATATCTTTAGTAAAAGTTGGCTGCATTACAGGAGAAATGAATCAACCATGTGCAGTATAGGACTGAACTCTATGTGTCCTGACCATGTGTGAGTTTTCCTCCATGGGGGTCTCCTTGGCTTCATAGATCTGTCCATTCCAAAGGGCAGCTACACAACTTTTGTAGTTTTCTGAATAGATTTCCATTTGAAACAAAGAAAAACAGGAGACATTACTTTACTAAACTCTCCATTTTCTTTTGAATTATTTTTATGCTTAACATATCACCATTCAGCAAAACAATCTTCTTATATATAAATGCATCCTTTCCTGAATGAAGTTTATGAACCAGTTTTGCATTCTATTTCAAAAGAGTTTTAGATATATTATTAGTTTGATGCAAGTATAAAAATTTTTTAAATCCTTTGTACTCATTTGGATAAAAATTAGGACATTTATCAGAATGTCTGTGGCATATTGTGTCTATGTTTTACCTCTCTCTGTTTCTTTTTACATACAACGTATGTATATGTGTGTATATATACATACATATGTATGTTGTTTAATAAAATGCATACTTTGCATGTTGAATGCAAACTAGTGAACAAATTTTAAAACTGGCTTAATTTTGCTTCATATTCTGGACTCTTAAGAACTTAAAGGTCAAATATACCTTTTCACCATATAAATATCTCTTTGTTTAGTATCAGTCCTCTGTATAAGTCACAGAATGTACGTTCCTTTTGAACGGGAGATACTCTGTTTTTCAAGATTAGTTTTCACACACTGAATGCCTAAGGGACTACTTCCTGCACTCAGAGTTGAAAATATTAAAAGGAACACATATTATGAGAATTAATGAACAAATGCAGGTTTATTTCATATCAAGCAAAATAGTAGGATATTCATTAAACTTCTATAATATGATATTTATTAAAAGCTTCTATTATAAAAATGCTGTTAACATTTTCTGCACTTTGGATTTGACAAAATGCCTAATCATCAAAAATAGAGATTTTGAGAAAATACTAAAAATCATAGTAGCTCAATGACCCAGTAATCTTTGAAGAAGCTAGAAAGACACTGAAATTTTGTCATTACAGTGTAAATATTACAATTATAAGGACTGATCCAAACAGTTTTGGGATTTTTGTCTTTGTTCAGACTTTGTTTTGTGATCAATAGTGGTAAATGAAAGAGAGTATATTTTTAAGAATGTATATTTAATATGTAAGTTACAAACAGCATCATGGTATTATTAATTAAATACTACATCCAATCACATTTGCCAAGACTATTAATATATATACTGCTTTTGTTTACTTGTTTCTCAAATAGCAGTAAATGCATGCCAGTATTAATTTTTTTCACACATTCTTCATTATGAGTGATTTGATCTTCTGTGGCTCTCTATTTAAATGAGAATGAGTTCATACTGATTCTTCAAAACCTGTCTTTTGCTTCATCATAAGGCTTTTAAGGAATCTTGCATAATGTTTAATAATGCCTAAAATAAATCATTCATTAACCAGATAGCATAAGATATGGTGGGAATATATTTAAGTCTCTGTTCCCTAAAGGTCAAGAAAAAGGTCCAATCAAGCTATCAGACAGAGGAAGTAATACAGATAAGTGCCATCTGTTATCATAAGGGAATAAGTGATCTTTTAATTAAATGTAGCTGTGCATCCTTCATTATCTTGAAAGCTCATTTGTTGAAGGTCCCTAAAATAACTTGATATTTTCCATATAATGGAGCTTTGAAAAACATTGATCCCTTGTGAATGTTGTGAAAAATATTTAGTGGCATATCAGAGAAACAAAATCAAGCAATGCTTTTGTCTTTACATCTTAAATGATTTTTCCTTTCTTACTTTCCTTGTTTTTGTATTTATTTAGTTACTCTTGAGATAGACTGGGTAGAATAAAAAAAAAGATTCCTAGAACAGTTTTTAGTTGTACATGTGATCATCTCATATATAATGTCATCATAAATAATTCTTGGTTTATTAATGAAGCAGTGACGTTCTCATGTTCTGACAGGCTTCTTGCTCATCTATATATATATGCAAACATGATGTTCTGAAAAAATTAGCAAGTTCAACATTTTGTCTATTATGGCTGTTGGTAACTTTTACTCAATTCATATAATTCTCTTTCAATTATGTTTGTGACCAATATGATGTAGTGTATTTTTATTGTGCTAGCATTATTTTTGTCTTAGCATGAATACACATTACATTCATAAAGAATTGGAAATCTTTAAAGTGTTTTGACTTATATCAAGAGGTAATAATATCTTCATATCAAATGTGACTTAAATATCAAATATGATAACTAATTCCCCTTCAGACTTCCAGGGGAGGGCTCAATTTCTTTCAATATATTAGTTGATATTCCTATGATTCCCCTATGCTTTCTCCTATTGATAAAATTATATGTCTGTGTTCTCTTGATATTTTATCTTTTATTATTTTTACTAGCTAAGAATACCTAATAAAATATGCCTATTAATTCTAGGAAATTTAAAAACAATTTTTATGTCTTGCTTAATTTGATTGTGCTATGAGTGTTAGAAATATTTATTTATGTTTATTTGCCATTTGTACTTTTGAGAATTGTCTGTTCATTGCATTTGTCAAATTTGAATAAATTTGACAATTTATTCAAGTGGGTTGTTGATTTGTTGAAAGGTTAGTTTTTTGAGCTCCCTGTGTATTATGGCTATTAATTCCTTTTTAGAGGTATAGCTGGCAAAAATTTTCTTCAATAAAAATGCTTAACATCTTTGGCTATCAAAATGACATTGAGATTCCACTTCACCCAAGTCAAAATGGCTATCATTTAAAATACAAACAATAGATGCTGGTGAGGATGTGGGGAAAAAGGAAGACTTCTGAACTGTTCGTGGGAATGTAAATGAGTGTAACTGGTATGGAAAGCAATATGAAGTTCCCTCAAAAAACTAAAAATAGAGTAACAATAAAATCCAGCAATATCATTCCTGGGTGTATATCCAAAGGAATGTGCCTCAGGATATTATAGAGCCACCTGAACAACAGAGTTTACTGCAGCACTATTCACAATAGTCAAGCTTTGGAAGCAGCCCAGGTGCCCATGACTGATGGATTAAGAAAATGTGGTTATATATAGAGGATAGGGTTTTATTCAGCTGTAAAGAATATTGAAATTATGTTATTTGTAGGTAAATGGATATAACTGGAGAACATCATATTAAGCAAAGTGAGTCAGGCTCATAAAAATCAAAAGTCATATGTTCTCTCTCATATGTGGCAGCTAGACCTATAAGTTAAATGTATACATAAATATATATATATATATATATATATATATATGACCATATATACATGCATATATACATAAGTATAGTGAAGACTGTATGAGCAGGTCTGTCTGAGGGACTATGGGAGGTGGGAGATGAAAAGAAAATGTCACAGAATGAAAAATAAGGAAAAACATCTATATATGAACATAATGTAACATACTGCACCATAAGTTGTTGAATACTAGGGGAGCATGGAGATAGAGAAAGAGTAAGTAATGGGTGGTTAACTTGATTACATTACATTATGTACAGGCTTGAAGTACCAAGTTGAAATCCCTCTTTGACTATCAATATGCACTTAAAACAACAAAGGACAAGTGAGTAAAACAAGTCTTTTCCAGTGATGAGTACCAGTGGGAGGGGGCTGGGCATAAGGAGAGGGTGGATGAGGGTGAGTATAGTAGACATAATTTGAATTCATATGCAAAGGTAGAGGAATGAAGCCTGTTGAAATTGTTTTAAGAAGGGGAGGATAGCTATACAGGGCATTGACTCACATTGATTTCCTGTGCGTGTGTGTTACCTTCTATGTTAATTCTTTTTGATCTAACCTTTTCTCTAGTTCCTGGTCCCCTTTTCCTATTGGCCTCAGTTGCTTTTGAGATATCTGCTTTAGTTTCTCTGCATTAAGGGCAACAAATGCTAGCTAATTTTTTAGGTGTCTTATAAAACCCTCGTTCCTTCCTATTATTGCTTATACTCTCTCTACAACAAAATTAGAAATAAGGACAAAATAGTTTCTGCTGGGTATTGAGGGGGTGGAGGGGAGAGGGAGGGGGCGGAGTGGGTGGTAAGGGAAGGGGTGGGAGCAGGAGGGAGTAATGACCCAAGCCTTGTATACACATATGAATAATAAAAGAAAAAAAAAAGGGGGAGGGGGGGATAACAGAGAATGATGGAGGAGATATATTGTAAGCATATATGTAAATATCACAATAGATCCCCCTGGACAACTATTATAAGCTAATATAATTCAAAAGAAATATTAATTTATTCAATGATGAATATTTCTAATTCTAGAAAATATATTTTTGATGTATGAAGAGCAATTAGGGTCAACAAATTTACTCTAATCTTAGCTGTTAGATTTTGAATCTTCTTAATTGCAAAACTGAATATTTTCATTGATTTCTGAATTTGTGGAATTTTGTGATTCATTTAGATTAAAACTTGGTGACTAATTTTATTTGTACTGGAGAAAAATAGGGATGATTGAAATACAAAATGCTTATTGACTTAATTTTATTCTGTAACTTTTCTTAATTGTTTAAATTGCTATTTTTCATAACCTCAAAAATGTTGCTTAATACACATTAGACTCTATAAATCTAGCCTGACACTAGGTGACAAAAATTGTTATACCATACAATGCTAAAACTATATCTTAAGCATATTTTGTCTGTTAAAATTTATGATATTTGCCTTTTTCTGTTAAATAAGGTTGTATGAGATATTTTGGTACGTATAGAATTGCATAGTTGACAGCAATAAAACATGATAATGAATAAATGCAGTGTTTTAAGAATGCAATGCTATGGTTTGTTAACACATATTGCTGAAGAGGAAAGATAATTTTCTACTTTTATTCTCTTCAGATGACATCTCATTTTATAGCCCAGGCTAACCTCAAACTCCCAGTCCGCTTGCCTTAACCTCAGAAGTACTGGGATTACAAGGGTGCAAACCACCACCTCAATTCTCTACCTCTTATAGAAACATCCTGGGACACTAAAATATAATTAGTCCTCTGAGGAGTACTTGAGGCCATTTTGTTTAAGAATATAAACAAAAACGATTAGATTTGCAACTGTTCTTAACCTTGGATATTTCCTTTCTACAGGAAATGAGTGGAAAGTTTTTCTAATAAGTTTGGTTTTTTGCACTAAGTAGGAGTTTGTCAATATACATATCCTTAGAGGACCTGGAGTCCAATGAATAATTTCAAACCTTGGATCTGTCGATCACTCTACAACCCTAAGAAGTTTAACTTCTCTCAAGAAGAATTTCCTCAATTGAATGATGGAGAGTAAAAACATGTAACTACAGATTTTATAGGGTGAGAATGAGGCTCAATAAAGTAAAGCAAGTGTCAAATGTATATTCCTCAGTAAGTAATTTTAACATTACTGTGTTATTATTATTATTATTATTATTATTATTATTACTACTACTATAGTATTCCACTCTAATATATGCCTTTGAAAGACTTTGGGGAAAAAATGTATGAGATAACTTTTCCTTGCTGCTGTAACAAATTGCCACAGGTTTAATAGTCTACAGTAACATAAATTTACTATCTTAAAAGTTCTGCACGTTGGAAATCTAATGCAATTATCATTGTGCTAAAAAAATAGCATAACAGGTTTCTTACCTGGGGGTTCTAGTCAGATCCCTGCCCTTGTTTTTGCATCCAGTGGTCCCTTTGGTTGCAGAGCCCTCGCTGTTTGGTAGTATCTCCCACATTACAGTGCCCTCACACTTACTCACTTCTGCCACCACTTACAATTTGAGGAGCTTGTGATTGCTTTGAATCCAGCTGGATAATCCAAAATAATCTCCCTACTTCAAATCAGAAGACTATCAGCCTTAGTTCAAATGGCAACCATATTTCTCCCTTGCTACGTATCATAATATATTTAGAGGTTCTATGGATTAAGCTGTGGAAATTTGTGAGAGTTTTCTGTGGCAGTTAACACTAGATTATTTGTTTAATAAAGTTTAAACTAACTATGGTTAAACAATTCAGAGAAGGTGTCTATTTCAATAGGATTTATAATAACAAAAAAGTTTCAAGATCTATTTTGTGAACCTCCATTAGGAAATTTCATTATCTTTTGGTACTAAGGAATGAACCCAGGGCCTCCCAGTTGCTGGGAAATGCTCTCCCACCTGAGCTATGGCCTTAGTTCTTCTGTTTTGTTTTTGAGACAATCTCACTAACTTTTCCCAGGCTAGCCTTGAATTGAGATTCTCCTGCCTCTGCCTCCCAAGTAGCTGGAATCACAGGTGTGGGCCACCTGTCCTGGCAGAAAACTGATTCTTTAGATACAATATTTTATATTGTTATAGCGCAGATCCTCAGTATGTCTACAGAGCTTGAGAATATCATTCATTCATTTTACTAACACACTGTTTTTGCTTTCATTTCATGAATGTTGGCATTTCATTGTAATATAGACATATTTCCCAGAGAAGTTGCCATGACAAAATAATAAATAAAAAATTGTGTTTCTGCTGTGCATCACAGTATAGAAAATTTGATCATTATGAGTCAGTCATTCACCATTAACTAAAAAGTCTAAGCTTACTAGTAGAACTGAATTTTTGATTCCCTACTGATGAAACCATAATAAATATTGTGGCCTAATGAATGCATTCTTCATTTTTTTTACTTTAGGCCTCTCATATGTTTTTATGTTTTCTATTTAATTCTGAAGTTAGTTTTATTTTGTGATTATTTTTATTGATTTGATAGTTATTGCTCCAATGATTCTCTTAATAGGACCCTGTTAAAATAATCCCAAGACACTTAGTATATTACTTTTGAAATATTCCACTTATTCAACATAGGAGTTTTTCTGAAACTACTCAAGTTTTAATTATGAGAAGTTCTCCATTTCTAGCAACTAGGTAAAAAGGGCAGGAAAGATAGATTAGCAGCATATTCCCTGACTTAACCACTGTGAGCTCATAGCTGAATTCCTTTTGTAAAGCAAGAATTTCAAATACATAATTTGATTGGCTTACTATAGATTGGGAATCAAGATCTGTAAGTTTGCACTTCAGTGATTCAAACTTAGCATGGTTCTACTCTTAAACAGTATGTTTTCTCTTTTATTACCTATTTTTGACAATTGAATGAAAGTCAAAATAATTCCATGACATGAAATTTTAACAACTGAGAGGCTCATGCATTTTGTTATAGATGATACCCAATGAACAATTGCTAAGAATACCAACATTTAGCTACTTGCTATGTGTTAGGAATTGTGTTAAGTTCTTCAGATGGGTTAGCTCATTAGATGAGCTAATGAAGCATATAAAGTAATTTCTTTTATTATCTAAATTTTATAAATGTATACTTGGGATAGGGGAAGTTAGAATAATGTAACCCAAGGTCTCACAACTATAAAGTAATAGAGCTAGTAGCTTAGCACAGGTAATATTTTTCCAAATCCAGAACCTAGGGCTGGGATGTAGCTCGGTGGTACAGCACTTGCCTAGCATGCGTGAGGCCCTGGGTTCAATCCCAGCACCAAAAAAGAAAAGACAAAAAAAAAAAAAAAAAAAAACCTCTCCCCAGAACCTAACATTATGAATATTATTCTATCTCCATAGTAAGCTGTTTTGTCTCTGTATACTTGTATTTGGCATAGAACCATTGTTACTCAAACAAATTAAAACACATTTATAAGTGAATTCACATTTGTATTTCCAGCTTCCAAGAAGTATTTTCCATGATCGGTAGAGGCACTGATTAATATGCATTGATTTTATTACATATATGATAACTCATCTTCTCATTCTTTGATGTTTTATGATCCACTGGCAAGTTATGATAGTATAACTAATTTAAAAATCATGAGAGTTCTTTCAATGCTTTTCATTTCATATCAATAAAATGATTTAGTACTTACTGTTTTTATGCTTTCTAGCACAATAAATATGATTTACTTTAACTTTCCCAGTGCTTAATATCCAGAGAAATTGACAGAATCTTTTGTGGCTTTTCTTTTATAATGCCCTTGAGATATTTTTTCTTTAGCAAAGCAAGATGCTATTAAATGCATCTTCTCAAGCTTGGAAGTTTCTATATTTGTGTTTGACTGAGAATACTAGTGAATGGGCATGTACAAATGTTCATGTATGCAGTTCCATGTAGTAGTATACTGGGTCATATTATTTTGAACGATATTTTTTAAATGTCTGTTTTAGTTAGTACTTAATCTAAAATTCATACTAAGGGATCATGGAATGACTAATTGAAAGTGTAGGTGATTTATATCTTTCTTGATTCAATTAATGTTTATAGAGTGCCTTGTGCTGGGTATAAGATATCACTTATGTCTATGGAAAATAGAATAGGGACATGGGAAAGGCCTAAAGCATATCAACCCTTCAGTCATTGATTTACAATAGATATAACCTGTTTCAAGAGAAAAGTTAATGTGCTACAAGAAGAGAAATGGGGGGTGACATAACAGGAGGAGTCCTAGGAAGAGTCGTAGAGAAAACTGGCCTTAAGAAGGCATTGCTGTTAGGTGAAGTTAGAAGAGAGCACTGTAGTAAGAAATAAGAAAAACTTGTCATATTACAGATAGTGAACATATTTAAATATGGGAAAATGGAAAATAATGTTGTGAAACAGGAAAAAATGGCTTTGGCAGACCTTTTATTTCCTGTTACACCTTGCATTCTCCACCATTGGAGGATGGTAAATTGGGAAGTAATCTGCTCACAATTACATTTGTAAGAGAGCAGTCTGAATGCTGCATGAATAATGATTTTTGGCATGTTAAGAATGGATGCATGAGAAGTATTTTCAATGATCATTTAGAAAGCAAAAAGAGTCCACATCCTATTAGACTACCTGGAAACAAAAGACTCTCATTACTCAGAACTCAAACCATCATCAACATCTTTCCTAAACCATTCTTAATAAAATCTGTCTTTGTGTCTTTATTATATGTTCTGCATAATAAACACATCACTACATTATTCTTTGTACTAAAATAATTTATTTCTTTCTATAGATAATAAGCTTACTAGGATCAGGGACAATAATCTAATTTTACTTTCTATCTCTTCTGCCTAAAACTGTTTCATAAGTAACAGAGAATGAATATGTGATGATAAGAAAAGTTAATATACTACTCAGGCATACAGGCTTTGTACTAATATTCATACTGTTGCAGCAGAAGTTTAGAGTGCAAAAAAAAATCACAAAGGCTATGGTCTGAGAACAGAAGACAGAGATTTTAAGTCTTAGATACACCAGCAAATAAAAGGAAGCTAGAGGAAGAAAAGCCTTTACAAAGAAATAAAAGTGACTAGCCAATGGGATAGATAGTAAAAAACAAAATGCATAACCAATGACATTTAAGAATTATAAATCAAAATACAGTTGTAAAAAATTTCTATAAGTTAAACTATTACAGAAAGGGTAAGGCACAAAGGTTAGACTGACATTTGTCTATTATCTTCAGCAACCCAAAAATATTACTGTCTTAGGACTGTCAATACCTGTGGGTTGGTGGATAACACCAGATTGCTTTTAATTGTGTAGTTGATAGAGAAAAATAAGTAAGAAGACAGCTGATGTAAAAGAGTTCCTTAAATTTACTTTTTGTGTCTTTCACCACTACTCATCTCTTTAGTTGGCGTATTGGAATGGGTGGCCAACTCTGTCTGTTGGAAGTCCTGGAACTAGATTACTGCCCTAAAACTTCAGTAAAGGTTGTGCCTATTTTAGATTGTCTGAGTTTGTGTGATGTTAGAAAGTGTTCTTTCTGATTCTGTGTACTTCAATTAAAAGCTGAATCCTGTAGAAATAAATTTTCAGAGGTTATTTGGGATATTAAAAATGTACTTGGGGCTCATTTTTACTCAGTTTCCTGAATTAATACCAGCTTATTTAGGATACATGCACAAAATCTAGTTCTTCCAAACATTTAAGTTCAATTTTCTAAACTTATTTTTTGAAGTCTGGCAAATATTACCTACTAATTTTAAAAGTTCTTCATTAGTATCTTTTGCCTTTTTTGAATTGGCTGATATATTTGAATACACTTATCTCCATTTAAATGTAGTCATTTTCTTTATAAAACATATTTCTGATTTATTGGCTTAAATATAACGATACTAAAAATACATAATTGTGATAAAATTTTATCATGGTATTTCTTAAGTTTTATATACAGAGAGAAGTTCTTTGTATGTAGAAATATCATATGATATTCATATGATCATGTAATCAGAAATTTAACCTTCAATTCAAAATTAAATTATAGTTGTATGTTACAAATAGAATTACAACATTTAATTATTATCCCAGCAGTTTCAATTCTCTTAAACATAATAAACATGACCAATAATTGAAATTGTATATGTTCACTGGTTATTTAAAATATTTGACATAATTGATTTTATTTTCTTAAATACATAATTATATTAAGAGATGCTTATATACTCAGGTACACGAAGGACCCTGGAGTTATTTTTTGGGGTACACAGTGTTTGAGCACACTGGTGGGGGGGGCAGTGAATTTGGAGTGGACTGAATAATGGACAGAGAACATTAGGTGAGAACACCAGAGTAGAAATAAGGGTCGTTTCATGTGAGGACTTTTTAAAATGTTCAATTTGTTTTCAGCAAAATGGAAAGTCACTGGCAGGTTTTGAGAAGAGTAATATGATCAAAGATGTTTTTTTTAAAATATATCAATCTGGCTGCTTTGTTGAGAAAAAGTTGCAAGGGAACAATTCAGGAAGCAGGAGAACCTGTTTGCAATGCAGTAGACTGATTTGTACATAGGGTTCACATTGGAAAACCAGTACTCTCAAAGATTAAATTATTAAATCTAATGTCAATACTATATGTCTAAAAAACTGCTGGTTTAAGAGAACGCAACAAAGTATGATGAACCAGGAAGAAAACACACATCCGGCAGCGTAGTGGTCAAGGGGAGCAGGAGGTGAGTGGAAGTAGAGAAAGACCCCTCTCAGGATCAGTAAGTGTGTGGGGTCAGGGGAAGCAGAATACAACCAGTGTCTCCTCCTCCCTCTGTTCTCTGCCAGTTCCATATTCAGAAGAAAGTAAAGAGAAGTCAGAGGGCAATGTGTTTGTATGATTTTAAACATTCATTTGGTAAAGGAATAAAACACTGTAATACCCAGTTAGATGAAAGGCAGAACTTACAGCTCTGAACAAGAGAAAGCTGTCAGGCAGTGCCGCACCACGGCTGCATGTGGGGACAAAATAACAGCAAGCTGGTGTCCTAGGAAATGCCTTATGTTTTGCAAGTAGGGTATAGTAGGCTAAGTTTCCCAGCTTTCCTGTGGATTGGCTAATTTGACTATTTCAAAATATCCTTTCTTGTATGGTACCTGGTCCCAGAGCAATTAGATCAAGTGCACAGTGATCAATAGAGTGAGTCCTCAGACAGAGAGGTGGTTGGAGTGTGAATTTAATCAGCTACGCAAGAAAAGGAACGAGCCAGTTTCCAGATAGGGCCTGAAACATGTCGTAGATAACACTGAAACAAACAAAAAATCCTGTATTACACAAGGAAATTTCTTTGCATAATCCATAAATATCAGGCCTGTAAGATACAGAGAAAGTTTTTTTTTTAAAGTATAAAGAATAATATGGCTTGAGAAAAAAAGGATTCCAAAATTTGAAGCTATATACAAGATTTCCTGGGAAATGTAAACTAAAGAAGGAGTAATATTGACCTAAACTATTAGAAAGATGGAGCTGTGATCCAACTAAGGGCTGAATGTGTATGTGGTAGTAGTGGGTTTAATACATATTTGATGGGTCCAATAAAAATTAGCTTTGAAATATTGATTCTGACATAATATTAAACATTTAACATATTGTCAACTGGGCAACTTAATACATGGGTCTGGAGTCTGGTGAGAGGTCTGTGTCAACATAGTAAATTATTAGCTGCATACAGATGTTGTCTTGTGGTACAGTCTAGATGTGGTCACCAAAGGTAAGATACAGGAAAAAGAGAATGAAAGACTGAGCTCTTGGGTTGTGATCTAGCTGCATGGTGAGGGTGGAAGGTTTCACAATACTATATCAGGAAGGAGGGAAAAGAAAAATGATGAAGACTGAAGTGCACCAGGATAAAAAGTATGAATTTAATGTCTTGGAAATAAACTGGAAGAAAAAGTATCAAGTAGAAAGGGTTATAAATGAACTAAAGTAAAGTTTGGTAATTGACCCCTGGAATTAGCCAAGTGTAAGAACAACTATATTAAGTAATAGAGTGAATAAAATCTTACTTAGAAATCAAGAGAGTAGAAGGGAAAAACTGGAGACAAGATATACATAATTTTTGATCTTTGTCCTCTTTTGAACAACCCCCAATTGAAACAATAGCTAGCACATTATTAGTTTGTTGTTTGGTTTTCAGATAGGAGGTATATCAACGTGTGTATAAACCAATCAGAATGATCCACCAAAGGGAAAGCAAACTGATGCAAGGAAGAAGGAACTTGCAGAAGTCTTACCTTTACATGAGCAACATGAGATGGGAATTAGAGAGTAAGTGGAGTGAATCCTGTAGTAGGTACCTGAAGAGAACATTCCTACTGACATGATAGACAGAAGCTGGTAGGTAAACAGAAGTGTAAACAAGGAATAGAAAAGACCAATGAAAGAGAAGACACGATTCTGAGGATCTTGTGTGTGTACGTTGATATTACCAAGGTTTAAGATACATTAGAATGAAAAAGAGTGAAAATGAGTCATGAGCTAAAAATTTTCAGAAATGAGAGGAATGTCCCCATGTTTCTGGATTATAAAATCAATGAAGAATTGAGCAAATGGAAAAGAAATTGGCAGATGACTGTATAAAAATGATATATACTACAACAAAATGATAACAAATTCAATTCAATAAGGTTATAAGATTATTGACCAAGATCAAGTGGAATTAATTCCAGGGATGCAAAGATGTTTAACATATGCTAACCAGTAAGTGCTACATATCACATTAACAGAATCAAAGACCAAAAGACATGGCAATTTCGATAGACTCAGAAAAAACACTTGATAAAATAAAACATTCTTTCCTTATAAACACTCTTAACAAACTAGATATGCAAGGCACATATCAACACAATAAATAAACATTACCAACCCCAAACATCTTACTAGAAAGGCAAAAGTTAAATACTTTTCTTTGAAAATCAGGAACAATACATGAATGCTCATTTTTTACCACCTTTATCCTACATAGTGATGGAAGTCTTTACCATAGCAGTTAAGCAAGAGGAAGAAAGAAAAAGGGCATTCCACTTTTATAAAGAAGTCAAATTATCCCTATTTTCAAATTTCATTACCTTATATATAGAAAATTCTAAAGACGCAATAAACAAGCTGGTTGTAGTAATTTAAAAATTGAGTAAAAATTTTGGTACAAAATCAACAGACAACAGTCAAGCAATGTACAGGATAATTTGTCTGGCTCACGCAACCTTTGGCATGTGAGGGATTTACACAGATGTGAGAGGATGAAACAGTTCCCCTTAAGCTCATGATGTATTTTGACTTAGACTATTTAAAAAGCAAAACTCTGGAATATTTTAGATTAGCAAAACTGTTGTGGTAAAGGAACTACACAGTGGGATGGCTTATAAATCCCACCTCTGATGTAATGTTTTAGACACTTAACAGGGAAAACAGAACTCATAAGAACAATTAGTATTTGTATGAAGCCCTCAATTCTGTGGCAAAGAGGAATTACTCTAGTTAATAACGTATAGTATTTATAAATGTGCACACACACATATTGATTATTTAAATGCATTAGCATTTAAATAATCAAACAATAAAAATAAGTTTGCATTTCCAGATGTGAAAATAGGCAAGTGCTCCCCTAATGGTTTACACATTATTTTCATTTTTTTACATGTGATACTGTCTTTATTGCTCTTATCTTCATGCTCAAGAAATCCTTATGAATGCTATTATAATGTGAAATACTTGTTCATGATTGAACATATTTTCTCATTCACTTTAGATGACTTGTATCACCAAAGAAACACATAACTATTTAAAAAAGTTTTCAAACTTTTGTCTGAAGGGTTCAGTCATTACTTTTCCTCCTTAAGGCAGTCATCTCTAAAATGGTAAGCTGGTAAATACTGTGTATCATAGATGTCAAACTGAAAATCTTGTCAACAGAAAGAAGACTCCCAATGCTCAACCTGTTTCAGTTCACTGACTGAATCCATGGAGTAAAGAATTTGAGCATAGGTCAGAGTACTGCTGTCATTTTTATAGCAAGTTCTACCACTGTGCTTACTCAATAGTGATGCCTAAAAGAGATGGCCTGAGCTGACTTGTTATAAAGTGAATGTGAAACAAAGTGAGAAGTTTCATGCAGCTGACAGTCGAATAGGTATGTGTCAATCTCTCTGTTGGTAAAAATAAAATAATTTCTATGTATTGGATGACCTACTAACTACTTCAGAAAATGTGAGTTCTCAGAACAGCAGCAGGGATGCTAGTACAATACAACCACAGGTATCAAAAAGAGAAATTGAAAAGCAATCGCTTATAGTACATCATAATGTTTTATAAGTAACTCGACAGGACAGTGGAAAATATCAAAACATATAAATGAATGTATAATGTAACTATTATGAAAGAGACATTGTAGTTTTCTTATGTTTTCTTTATCATAAATTATTATAGAGATATGTTCTGGCTTTAAATTTTTATACATACAATTGGCATTTTTATTGTTGAAAAGCAGTGAGTGCGCCAGGTGCTGGTGGCTCGTGCCTTTAATCCTAGCTACTAGGAGGCAGTGATCAGGAGGATCTCAGTAACAACAAAACAAAGGCGAAAACAGTGAACTACTTGATACATTTTTATTTTCTTATGATCTTGCTTTATTAAGACACATATTCTTTGATGACCTGGCATTTTACAGCACTTTAATTTTTGGTCACTAACTAATCCAATCCCCATCTCTATACTAAATTCTATGTTCCATGAGGACAACCTAATTTTTCTCACAATTTTATTCTAAGCAACTCTAGGGAAACTGACTAGGAAAACATTAATACTTATTTGATGAATGGTTTGATGACTGACTTGAAGAAGAATGAATGAATGAAGTTACCTTATTATACCTTATTATAAGGTAGTAAAAGGATTTTCCTACAACAACAAAAGCAAATACCATCTGCAGCAGCATATTACAACACCTGGATGTGTCTGAGGCTTTGTGCAAAGCTTTCAAGAGACAGAAGAGGGACAGGATATCTTTATGATTTTCAATAGTAACAAAATAATAATTGCTATTTTCTCTTGAGAAAGATTAAAGAAGTAATATGTACAGTTTAGGAAGCAACATTAAGGGGGTTTTCAATATTGCATTTGAATAGTAAAACATGCTACAAATCACCAGTTTGTTAGATAATGAAACATCACTAAATAATAGGTCAATAGCTATACTGTGTTACTACATTTGCCCAAGGTGAAATATTTAGTGATGTTTACTTCAAACTTCCAGTCTTTCTTTGGCCAATTATGCAGATATTTCACAAGAGGAGAGAAGCATCTTACAGTAGGTATAAATTAGACACTTGCATTAATTCTAGGAATAATAATCCCCTTTTTATTGATAGATATGTTTCTTTACTTCATTAGGTTCAAGAATGATAACGTTAACTTGATTTGTTGTTAAATACCTAAGAATGTTGATGATAAATTATTTTTAACAAAAAAAAGTGAACTACAATGCATCAAAATCTACCCCTCCAATACTTCTCATACTGACAGCCTAAGAAAGTCATGATGAGCTATGAATGCTGATTGCCTGCAAAGAAATGATAAGACTGTGACTTTTCTCTTTTTTCTTGGCAGTATTTCACTTACTGTATTCTAACTTATGCCAAGTAATTGGAATCATTCATACAGACAACATGCTAATTTCCCTTTCCTTTCTCTTCTCAATTCACAACATTCAAATTCTTCAAAAGGAGGAAATGTAACAATGTGTCTGTCATTAAAATGAACCACCAGATGGATTTATAAAAATAGTAAAATGGAAATGTGGACGAAAACTCATAAAGATAGAGGTTAAAATATCTATCCAACTTTGTACTTTCTTAAGATACTTTTTGTATTTACTTAATTAGTTTTACAGAAGAGATGATAAGCAACAAATTTGTTGTCCTCATAAAACTTAATTCAAGTGGTTGGAGATAGACCTTAAATAAGTGATGCATAAATCAGTAGCTGAAAAGTAAAATAGATAATTTCCATTGGCCTAGTCTATAACAGAAATAACAATTGTGATGTGATAATTTTTAAATGATGAATGGGAAAATGTTACCAAAAATGAAGGTTAAAGTTGACCAAGGCTGAGCATGCCATCAGTGGGAGAAAATTTGCCCAAGATGCACAAGACCCTAAGTTCTATTTCCAAAACTGCAAATAAATAAATAAATAATGAATCTGGCTCAGTAGAAGAAGGGACTATCGTGGCTGATGGAGACTGTGGGGAAGAGCAGTGATGAGAGTAAGTAAGAACTAGGCCAAGTTGAACCTTATAATCAGGGAAAGGCTATAATCCTTAATTTATGTTTTGTGATTACCCAAAGGAGAAATAATTTTGAGTGAAAATATGGAAAAGAAACTTTTGCAGCCACATGACAAGAAATGATACACTCAGGAGAATATTAGTTAGACCAGAGAAAAGTTGACATACATGTCCCGGTGATACAAATGGAGGGCTGGCAGAATGGCTCAAGTGGTACAGCACCTGCCTAGTAAGCCTGAGGCCCTGAGTTCAAACCCCAGCATCACCAAAGGAAAAACAAAAAGGAAATGAAACCAATTTGGGAAAATCAATTTGGGCAGGTGGAGTGGCTCAAGTAATAGAGTGCCGGCCTAGCAAGCATGAGGCTCTAAGTTCAAACTCCAGTGCAACCAAAAAAAAAAAAACAATTCATTATGTGATACAGATGGGGTATATTTTGGAGCCTAAAGTAAGCATAAACCACAGGATAATATGTAGCACTGTCATTTATTGAGAAGGAAGACCATTGGAAGAAGAAGATATTGATTTTTTTAAAGCTATGAATACAGTGTCTTATTTTAACTATTTAGCACACATGTAGAGTTTATTTTATATTTAAATACCCAATGCAAGGTGAGAGAAGTGCTGAAAATGCACGCTTTCAAAAATTACAGATATAGAGATGTAGATTTAGTTATCTTGAGATTACTCTGTACAAAACCTTAGATTGTGGAAAAGAGGGAAATGAGTATTAAAATTTTCCCTCTATAATTGTTCACAACTTAGATAACCATATTATCATTATTGAATCCAGGAAATTGTTCACAACTTAGATAACCATATTATCATTATTGAATCCAGGAAATTAACATTGTTACCATAGGATTAATAGACATAGTGGTGGTTGTCAAAATTTCATTTTCTTCTGGATCTGTACCACATTACATCTATATCTTTAATCACTTCTCATTACTAAGTTGTTTTGAAGGTCTCTATGAACCAGTATTGATCAGTTTTCAGAATATATAATTTAGTGAACAGATCAAAGTAGAAAAGTATCTATAGTATGTAACTGTCATATAAGAAACAAATATGCATATATTTGCTCATGTATGTAAAAACATAAAGAAAGAAGTAACGAGAAACTAATGAGTCTACACAGATTTGTGGTAATCAATGTGTTGATAAAATTCAAAACTGGAGATGGAATAGAAACAATAAGCTTAATGTGACCTTTCTCTGTGTATGCATTCATATGATTTAGGGTTTCAGAACATCTTAGTATTTCACATATTTAAAACATCAAAAATATTTCAGATCAGACACAATGTGGTGATGATGGCAAAATAGAGTATAGCACTAAGATATGAGCCAGCTCTATTTATATAACACTGTTAATCAGCATAGTAGTCATAGTCAAAATTTCTTTTGGGTGGATAATACGTTATCACAGACCAGAAAAGAAAAAAAGTTAACCAAATCTTGGAAAACAGTATTTTGACACCATTAAATAAAATTTCCCTCCAGAAAATATTACTGGAGAAATACTATATTCCAAATATCAAATATGATTTTCCCAGGCGCGTGGGTTAGTGATCTTGAAACTTCTTTTTGTGCATTCTAGAATTGAACAAATTATATATAAAATAATAAAACTGGACTAAAAATGGAGTAAGAGAAAAGCTAGAGTCATGTACAACTTGTTGGATCGGATTGCATTACATAAACATATATTAGTGTCTTCCAACATTTTATCAATAAATATTAAAGATATATTTTGGCTTATGCACATATATGGTACATAAGAGCACAGCCATCTGCAGTTACAAAAAATAAGAAAAGGTAAAGTTGGAAAGATAAAATGAAGCTGAATTTCTCTGTCATTTTGTTTAGTCTTGATTGCCAATTTGATTGGATTAAAAATGCGTAGGATAATAGTGAAGCACATCTCTGGGTATAGCTGTGAGAGCATTTCCATTTCCACAGACAATTAGATCTCCTCTGTTGAATGATCAATACATTGATGGATTCCTAACTAGAGTAGACCAGTGGGTGGTTGTGGAACTGTGGAAGGTGTGGCCTGGTGGAAGGAACTGAGTCACTGGAGTGGGTGCTTGATGGTTGTATCTTGTCCTAGCCTATTTTTCTTACTGCTCTGCCCAATATGATGTGAGCTGTTCTTCAATGTCCCGCTGCCATTAAGTACTGAAAACTGTGAAATGATGAGCAACATAAATTGTTCAGCCCTTAAGTTTTTCTACCAGGTATTTGGTCACAGTAATGATAAAATTGGCTAATACCCCTGTACTTAATATTCATGAGCATTAAAATAAAAATGTCCAAACTGGTAGAGTGGCTCAAGTGGTACTGTACCTATCTAGCAATGGTGAGGCCCTGAGTTCAACTCCCAGTACAACAAACCAACAAAAAAAATTGTTTACTTTAGCTGAAATAGAAGTAAGCATGCACTAGCTAAATGTTGATTCTTCTGAAATTGAAGCATATTTTGTGGCAAAATAAAGGATATTAAAATGAAATATGGATGTGATTTCACCACAATTAGCATAACTTTGAACTCAAAGTTCAGAGATATGTGTTGAATCTCAATTTCTTAGGAATGATGATACTGGAAAACAACAACAAAAACAAACTCTGTTTATAAACTCTAAGATAATATCTTCAAGATAGTAAGTCCATCAGGGCTTAACAAACAGGAAGAGTCTTTTGTTGAGTTAAAATAAGTTAGATATCTAAAACATCATCTACATTCTACTCCTTGTGGAGTTAAGCTGCCATAAGGATAGTTATTACTGAGAATTTGGGGCATCTGTTAACTAATACTGCTAACTACATATTTTCAAATAAGAAAGCAGTATATCATGACAGTGTGTGGAGTACTATAAGATCCCATAAGAAAAGGTGAAAAACAAAGGTAAAAGAAACTTACTTAAAAAGAATATTCTTCACCTTTCATATACATTTGACGTGCTCTCAACTGAATGCATACTTTGTGCCAGGAATTATAGAACTCTGTTAGTACAAAACAGAGCACTTTGTGTTAATCATGTTAAAATTTTTCAGAGAAGATTTTGAGTTGTTTACCAGAATTATATTGAAGCACATAAGTTAGTCTTAAACAAAGTGAAATGTCTTTTTTTATTTACTCAGAATAGTTGGAGCTAGCTACATTGCAAACTAAATATATTTCTTAATTTTGACATTACTCTGGATGAACAGACAATTTTCTCAATCTTCAGTGCAAACATTATTTTACACTCCAGTTGCTTATGGAAAAAAATACATTTTGTGTCAACTATATTTTCTCTCCTTTTCTTTCATTTGCCTATTACATTGCTTCAACCAAACTAGAAGAACACAGTGATTTAGAAAAAAAAAACTAAAAAGAAATCAATTATATTTAATAATAAAAGTGACAATTTGCTGGTTATGATGGGATGGACCTGTCATCCCAGCACTTGGGAGGCAGAGGCAAGAGGATAGTGAATTGGAGGATGCCCTGAGTTACAATAGTAAGACACTTTATCAAAGCAAAAGAAAAACTGAAAGATCATTCAGTTTTCTTCCTCTTGCTAGTCATTATATGTGCATTTGCAGTGTTTCTGTGTTCATAAAATCATAGAAGTCTTTTACTGAAGAGTACAAATGTGGCCAGGTTTGTTGGTACATGCCTGTAATCACAGCAATGTTGGAGAAGGTTATGGGAATCCTCCCATACTAGTTCAAGGCCAAATCAGGCCAAAAAGGTTAGTGATATTCTATCTCAAAAAACAGCTAGGTGTGGTCTTTCACATCTTTAATCCCTGCAATTCAGGATCAGAGATAAGAAGATCTTGGTATGGAGCTGGCCCTGGGCCAAAAACATGAGACCTACTTGCACACTAAACCAAAGCAAAAAAGGGCTTAATATAGCTTAAGTGGTAGAACTCTTGAAGTCCACAAAATGCTTTTTTAGAAAAGGAGCATAGAAAGGGAAGAGGCTACAGGAATTTAATAGAAGAAGTGAGCATGTTAAAGTATACTCTGTTCATCTATGAAATCATTACAATAAAACACCCATTAAGCCTACTTAATGTGGGCTATTAAAAAAAGGGAAAAAAAATAAATAAAATGAATACATTAATGGATAAAAACAAAAGTATGTTTGCCTTGAATGTAGTAGGATTTTTATATATTACAATAGTTCACTTTCATTAAAAAGCAAATTTTATTTCACATTTATAGAAGTTATTGTGCATATTAAAATGCTTATTCCACCCAAAAGGTAGGAAATTCTAGCAAGAAAGGCTTAGCCTTACATTAGAAACTGTTCTGTTTCTTGTCTGCTAATAATCTGAGCAATTCTCTAACTCTTCTAGCTATCCATCTGTCCCCATTTTTAAAAAGAACCATATTTCATATAGGTTAAATTTATTCCTGAAGTCTGTGTGTATCTTTTATAGAATCTCTATTGGAATATGGTTTTGAATATCAGCTTTACACTTTATTAGATGCATGTCTCTGGGCAATGTGTTTAACTTCTCTAAATTCAATTCTATGATCTTCAAAATGGCAATTATAATAATAGCCTGTACTTTATGGGTTATTGTGCTGCTCAATGAGATAACAAAATTAAAATATTAGAATATTTAGTATTGCTTCTATCATGTAGCAAGGGTTTGATAAAGTCATCAATTTTCTTAAAAATATGGAAAAGATATGTATTTAAAATGTGACTAACAATGCATGCAATCTGATTTAAAAAGCACACCATTAAAGGAATTATTTTTTTCTCATGAAAAACAATATAGGAAACTTTCATGATAATTTGACCAAGTGTTTTGAAATATTTTAAGATTGATGAGATTAGCTGCTTAGTGTCAGTTAGACCAGGAAGAAATGAATACAGAGAGACCTGCACTGTTAGGATGGGCTGCTTTGGTTTTTCATTGGTACACATGATGCATATTCCATCACAACACAGATGTTTGGTTGAAAGCAGAGATTTCCACTCTATTTCTACTGTTTCAGAGTTAAATTTGTCATAACTAAACAATGTTGTTATTAAGTCTACTTACCTTTAATCTCAATGTGATTTATTCATGAGAGAAAACATTTAATCCTTATAATCATTTTTTCTCTATATTTACATATATGTGTGTGTGTATGTGTGTCTGTGTGTCTGTGTGTGTGTCAAAAAATAAAGAGAAGAGTATACTCAGGTAAAGAAAGCAAAAAGTAAATATTCCCCCAGATAACAGGTCTTAGAGACAGGAACAACTATTTTTAACTCCTCTGCTACTAAGATTGAGCATGGTCCTCCAAAAGATGACTTTCTGAGGAAATCAGTGAATTGCAGACATTCATCACATCCCTGGGTCTCCATGAACCAGAATATAACCTTAGATACAGGCTACAGTGAAAGGCAACGTATCTACTAAGCCAGGAGATGGCACCAGTAACAGTCCAGACAGCTAGCAACTAGAGAAAATAGAAAGTATTGAACTTTAGATTGATAAAAGAAACAAAGAGAAAACTTTTCATGGCAGAGCTCAGAGCCACCCTGTAGAAGCACAATCAGATCTTTTATGTCCCTTTACCATTCCAGCCCAGTTTATTTATTTACTTTTGGGTTTTATATTGTTTCTGATAAAGCCACCATCACCCCAAACAGGGGTATGGAAGTGTGTTAACCAGCTGTCAATAGCTGTAAACCCACCACTCAATCTGGTATATATATATATACACACACACACAAATGAGAAGAGCTATTTGCCCATAACACCACAAAGAAAACCTCACACTGAAGGCTGATGTGGAAGAGGGGAAAGATCCCTGCAGACAAGCCAGAGCTGCCAATGGATCCCTTGTGCAGAGCAAAACACAGATTTCAAGGGTGTGTGCACTTGGCAAAATGTTTTGTGAACCACTAGCTGTGCTTGGAGAGCCCTCCATCCACCCTCAAATGTTACTTCACATGCCTGGAACTGTTCCACTTCCACCAGAACCAATAGGGTAGCCACAGGCTCTGCCATACCACATTCCAGCTACTTCCTTGATTCAGGTCTTAACCAACTACAGAACATGGCAACAAGACTGTACCCAGAGAGGAATCCTGAACAATCTGGAGCCAACAGAGGATATATGAGTGAACATAGCAGGAGAACCACAAGCAGAATGCTGAGGATGAGAAATTGAAGGGGAATATCCACTAAACTGATAGAAACCAGCAGGCAGAAACATTGACTTTTATTTACACATTGCTCTTTCATAACTTTTCTGTTGGTATCTTACTCTAAATACTTTTCAATTATACTTAATTTTTCCATTCCTTTGTAATTTCTGACAACATCAGCAATTACTCTCTACAATAATTAAAGCATATTCCTATAAAAAATTATTTTATTTATATTCAGGCCACATACTTCACCCTCTGCTCTTGAGCTTTCTTCTTTCCTTCTTTATCTCCTTATTTTTTACTACCTAATTTTTTCTAACCACTTACTATACCATAGAAAAATCCTAATCTGCTTCATATATAACATTTTAGCTGGAGTAGCTGTCACCAAATGATTATTACTTCATGTAAATATTTGGTTTGATATTGAATTGCTGAATTTATTATTGCTGAATTATACTCCACACCAGCAATTAGAAACAGCACATCAACTCTGCCACTAGCCAGAACATAAAACATAATGCAACTGAAAAACCTCAAGTGATTAAAATGCCCAAGCAGTAACTTGACTCCAAATAAGCAAATCTCAACACAGAAGTACAAGAATCTGAAATAAGGCAACATGACACTTCAAAAAGTCAACAACCATACAACAAAAAAACTGAGTGATAGTGAAATGGATGAAATCACAAATATTGAACTCAGAGGAATGAATAAAGAAATTAAGGAGGACTTGAATAAACATCTCAATGATTCAAAGAGAATACAAGTAATCAGTTAAATGAATTCAAAGTGGATACAAATGAACAACTAAATGAAATAAGGAAGACAATACAAGATATGAAGGGGGAATTCAATAAGAATATAAAAATCCTGAAAGAAATGAAATTGAAATTCTGGGAATGAAAAGTTCTATAAGACAAATAAAAACTCAGTCGATAGCTTCTCAAGTACACTAGATCCAATGGAAAAATGAAATATTTGGGTTTGAAAATCAGGAGATGAAGATAATCAAAGAATAAAGAAGTACAAATGGATATTCAAGAACTTCAGAACACTAATAAATCAACAAGCTAATGAATCATTGACAGAGGTGAAGAAGTGCAGGAAAAAGACATAGGAAATATATTCAATAAAGTAATAACCAAAAACTTCCCAAACCTTGAGAAAGAGATGCTCATCAGTTACAGGAGACATTTATGTTTCCAAACAGGCTAGAGAATAGAACCTCCCTTACTTATATGATAGCTAAAACATTATGCATACAGAACAAGGAAATAATACTGACAGCTGCAACAGAGAAGTGCAAAGTCACCAATAAACCTATCAGAATAATACCAGATCTCTCAAAAGAAACTTTAAAAGTAAGGAGGACATGGAATGATATATTTTGGGATCAGAAAGAAAATGACTGTCAACTTAGTTTACTTACCAACCATAGTTATCTTTCATAATTGTAGAAGAAATAAAAACCTCCCACAAAGGATGAAATTAATGCAATTCATGGTCACTAAACCAGTACTGTAGAAGACACTCAAAGGAAACATACCTAGAGAAGAGGAAAATAAATGTAACCATGAAAATACAGGAATATTAAATCTCACTAGATGAGTAAATAAGCAAAAATGGAGGAGAGAAGAATCTTCTGTTACAATGTTTTAAAGCTATAAACTTCCTGTGTTTTAACTTCATTCTGTGAATTTTGATATAATCTTTTCATTTTATTCATTTTAAAATATTTCTTAACTTACTTAAATGAAGAGAAATTAAGAGAAAGAGAAGAAAATATATGAAATCACAGAGTTTGTGGTGAGCATTGCACAGAAGTTCACTAACCTAGACCTGAGAATGAGAGCAAAAGTGATGAACTGAGACCAGACAGATGTTACTCTTCAAACAGCACAAGGACTACAAGCCAAAATAAAGTATTTATCTTTAATAACTGTTATTATTTACCTTCTCCACTCTTCTCACAATTTACTTAACAATTTCTAAAAGAAATTGTAAGATACCTAATACTTTCTGTCAGTTAAGTACTACTACATTTTTTAAAAAATCACCCTTGCCTGGATTTGTGGCTCAAGCTACAGACCATGTGCTTAGCAAGTAGGAAGCCCTCATTTTAAACCCCAACACTGACAAAAAATGTTAGTAGGTAAAAATAGCAATGATTCTGCATTCCTTATAATTCTGTAGGTTGGCTGGGTACATTATGTGCTAGTGTAATCTGGGCTTATACCAAAAATGAGACTTAGCTATCAGTTTTGTTGAGAATGGTTTTTGTCTTTTATCCACATTCACATATCAATGGCTTCAGCCCAGTTACTTGAAATGGTTTAGAATGTCTGGACTGTCTCTTTGTGTGATCTGCCATCTTGTATTTCTTTACAGTAAAACAGTCTCAGGGTTTCATAGAATGGTAGAAAAAAATTTGTAAGTATTTTGAGATTTAGAATCAAAAGTCACACAATTCATATATGCTTTCCTTCTGTTATGGAAGAGTAGGTGTAGAGACCAGATTCAAGGAATAGAAAAGCAGAGCTAATGAGATGCATGTGATTCACCCTTTGATGGAATTATGCAGAAGATATGGCCCTTTATATTTTACCATGTCTACCCTCTGGTCTTAATACTTATTTCTGTATGTAAAATAAATGAAAATCTACCAAGATCCACAAGAGGCTCAAACAATTGTATTTTGTAGCTTGTCTCAGATCTTGTGGTTTACAGTTAGCCTGCATATTGTTGAAACTCTTTTTTACAATGTCTCTTGATTTCAAGTGCAAAGAAATAAAAAGACATTTATGTACATATTTTTATATAATTAACATTTCCATTATAGGAATAACAGGAGGCACACCATCCTCAGGAATAATAGCTATTCTAAAATCTATTCAGTCACATGACTGAATAGTTCCCAATAGGAAAGTGAACAGTGTTTGGTCAGACACAATTTTGCAGAGTGTGGTTTCATAATTATTTCTTTTCTGTCCTTAATTTCACTCTTTGAAATTATATTTCCTACAGAATGAGAAATGTCCTATGTTTATATTTGAATATCTTATAAATAATGTTTCCTCTCTCTAGAAAGTAGGGTTCCAGAGGCTTTTTATTTTTATTTATTTATTAATTGTTTTATTATTTATGTGTGCATACAAGACGGGTCATTTCTCCCCTCTGCCCCCACCCCCTCCCTTACCAACCCCTCTGCCCCCTCCCTCTCCCCCCTACCCCCTCAATACCAGGCAGAAACTATTTTGCCCTTATCTCTAATTTTGTATTTTGTTGAAGAGAGAGAATAGGCAATAATAGGAAGGAACAAGGGTTTTTGCTGGTTGAGATAAGGATAGCTATACAGGGAGTAGGTTAATTCTTTTTGATCTAACCTTTTCTCTAGTTCCTGGTCCCCTTTTCCTATTGACCTCAGTTGCTTTTAAGGTATCTGCTTTAGTTTCTCTGCGTTAAGGGCAACAAATGCTAGCTAACTTTTTAGGTGTCTTACCTATCTTCCAGAGGCTTTTTAAACTTTTCTGTTATCTCTGTCCTTTTATTTCAATCTGTTGTAACAACATTAATAAATCTATGTCTTTGGTTTGAATATGATTGTGAGCCACTGAATAACTCCTAAAACCACATCCAAAATTCTTTTCAAGACAGACCTCTGATTGCCTTGGGTAGAGTGTCAGACTATTGTGAAAAAATTCCCTTAAGATTGTGACAAATTCTTCTGTCTAGCAGATTAGATTCTAGACATCATCTTAATATTTTTTAAAGGTCTTGCAGTCATACCCTTAATTTCATTTCTACCCTAAGCCTATTTTATGCTTGAGTCTTTTGAGCCTGGCTGGGCAATAAAATATATTTATTTTACAGTAAATCATGTACTTTTGTCTTTCTGCTTTTACATTAATAGTTTTTTCTTTTGTTACTATCTTTCTTTCCATATCTTATCATATAAAACTAAAATTGAACAACAGTTGAAAAAGAAATCATCATGTCAGATTCAAAATTTGATAAGATATCCTCCATATTTTAAGTTTTCAGGAAATTTTGTTCTACCACTAGGCAATGTTCATTGCTTCTTTCAGTCTCTAATAGCAATTTTTAGTTCCTTTTTTTATCCTAAATTAATAATATTCACTCCATCCCTTCAGATTTATACAATTGCCCAGCACCCACAAATATTTTAATGATTTTTAATGGCATTTTTAACAGTAGCTTTTCACTTCCAATTTCTACACTGAGTAATCTTTTGCTGTATAGTAAATCATCCCATAACTTACAGCTCAAAATGACAATGCATTACTATTTTTTCAATTATGCAAATTTGATGGGATAGAATTTACAGTGTTTCTTTTTATTTACTCTTCAGGTATTTATTTAACTTGGCTAGTATATTTAATTTGGCAATGCTTAGCTATTGTTACTTCAAACATTACTTCTTGTCCTTTCTCTTTCTCTTTCTGTAGGATTCATACTTGAGACATTTTGGTCAAGTATATGTGTCTCTTAGAAAGTATAATTTTGGTTTTCCTATTCTATTTTCTTTTCATTTCTGTTTTCTTCATCTCAAATCTCATATTCTGTTGTGTTCTACATGTTATAATGGCAATCTAAGTTTATTGCTGATTGTGTCCTTTTGAAATAGTGTCCATTTCACTTTTATAGTGATTCAAAGTTAAATTCCATAGGTTTTACTGCTAGGATACTTTTCCCTATTTTCATTAACTCATTAACCATAAATATTTCTCTTATCTATGAACTTCCAAGTCTTAATATTTGCTTATGTTTTCATGGATGACTATATTTATCAATTTTTTGACACTATGTTTTTATTGCATAATGACACTTATAGATGATCATTTAAACTTTCTTCTGCCATATTGCTGTAAAACTTCTTAATTCTTTGTTAAGTATTAAATTACCTGCAAACTAGCTTGATTTGTCATAGTGTGTTGGTTTTAATCCTTATTATTGTGGATCTGCTTTAGTTTTATGATTATTCATTTGGTGTACCCCTAACACTTAAGATATGTTACATGTGATAAGGTCCCATGTGTTTGTTAAGTATTATTCCTCAATGTGACAGTAATTTTATCTTATGAGATTAACATTTGAATTCTTAGAATTAGAAAAGAAGATTTTTCTCTTCAATATGGGTGGAACTCATCCCATTTATAAAAGTCTAAGGAAGAAAGGATTCTTATCTTTTTCTGATTTGTCTTCAAGGTGTCTTCTGTCTTCATACTCAGACTTGAACTGGATGTGCATGTATGGTTTGTTAGCTTGCTGTCAAAACTCCTAACGGACATAATAGTCCAGATTTTTGGAGACTTCTTTTTGCTAGTATTTTCTCTGTAGAACCTAGCCCTAAGATTATAACCCTATATGAACCCCAAACCATGAACACATTCTTTGCTCTCATACACACACACACACACACACACACACAAACACACACACACACACCTGTCACTTTTATACTTCTGTATATTTGTAGGCCAATTATCATGTTAAACAGATAAGGCCTTTGTATAATAAGGAATTTGGCCTTGACCCCAAGACAGGTTTAGCCTTTGTCCTATGTTCTGGTAAATAACTTCTAAACCCTTTTAATTTCCCACTGACATGGTGAGTGTCTGGTGTTTCAGTGGGCTTCTTAATCTCATCTGATAACTCATACTAAAAAGGTGACTCATAGTGACTTTCTGGGCCATGTTATGGTATTTTGATCTTTAGAAAAGGAGTAGTAGTGCTGTAAATTGAGGTCAACTATGTAGGAATTGAATCAGCCTGCAATGATTATGTAGAAAACCTTAAATTAAATCTCCAGATTTCATAGCTTGGGTAAGCTTCCCTGGTTGGCAGTACTCTGGGCATGTTGCCACATACTATATCTGATAAGCAATGCTGTTCATCACTTCGTGGAGCTCCATTTTTGCCCCCTAACAGATTCTTTCCCATGTGTCTATCTCTTTGTTTGGTTGTAATTTGTATCCTTTGTAAAAATGAGAATAAAAGATTTCTTTGAGTCTTGAGTAGTTATAGAAAATTGTCCACTCTGAGTGTATTTAGGGAACACTCTGAGTGTTTATGTGCTATCAAAGTCTTCAGCAGATATAGCACTTTGGATAGCTTCAGGTCATATATAGCAGCATAATAGCACTTCACTCAAGGTTGTAATACACATAGGCATGGAAGCAATGCTAGGAATCTCTCTGTATAATTATCCTTATCTCAAGTAGAAAAAATATTATGTCTTTCTTATTATTGCTTATGTCTTCTCTTCAACAAAATTGGAGAAGGCAGAACAGGTACTGCCTGGAAGAGAGAGAGGTAGGGGGAGAGGGAGGGGGTCGGAGCAGGGAGGAGAAATGGCCCAATGTATGCACATATGAATAAATTAATTTTTAAAAATAAAAAAGAACAACAAGAAAAAGATCACAAAGAGCTTTTGATATTAGCTCAAACTTGTCCCAAAGAGCTTGGATCCCATTTCTATCCTTACAGCAGGAAAAAAAGTTGAACAAATACATATCAAACTTTTATTTGTTTCATCAGAAAATTGAAGTGGCAGGGTCCAAGTATCATAAAATCTAGAGAAACAGTAGGTAAATACAGAAATCCACAAACAAAGTATGTTTAGCAGGAGTAGAAGCTGGAATGTAACTCCCTGTGAAGGATGAGTTAAATGGTAATTTTTATGAATTACTAGAGACTGAATGTGGATTTGTGCAATAGCAAGAAACTCCTAGAAAGTGTAATCTTAAAATGAATTAGATGTTCACATGCAATCATGAGAATTATCTTAAGGAACTTCAGGAGATACTAATGGTGAAGAATCAAGAATGATCCTCTCAGGAAAAAGTTCAGAAAAAAGTGCAGAAAAATGACAATTTATTGAAGTATAGCCAGAACATTCTCCATAATGAAGGCTTATACGTCAGGTGAAAAGTGTTATACCATTTAAAGGAAACACATTTAACAGGTTCTAGTGTAGGAAATACTTGTGAATAACACAGCTCAGACACACAGGATCATTAGAAAAGAGATAATAATTGGATTATAGTAATGTTTTCTCCTTCATACCTTTCTGTCATGTCAATGGGGTTCCAGTACGTAAGTGATTACAAGTGAAAAGTTTACAAAATGGGAGACTCTAGTTACAGAGGAGTTCTCAGTAAAGTTCAAACATACAAGAAGAGACAAAAACCTAAAGACTAAAGGATCTTAAATTTCTAAGACAGAATATATGAAAGAAACACCAAAGCTACAGTAAATGTTTTGAGGTTAAGCATTACAATTTTGAATAATACATATTAAATGAATCTAAAGTGAATTTTTAAAGCAAATGGTGGATAGTACCTAACAGTATGGTTCGGCTTAACAGTTTTTGTATTTCAAGATGGTATAAAACTGTTATACACTCAATGGAAACTGAACTTTGAATTTTGATGTTCTTCCCTGGCTTGCAATTTGCAATGTGATACTCTTGGATAGCAGCAAGACACAGCTCCCATATTATCCACACAACCATGGGGATAACTGACACTGTACCATGAGCTGTGTGGTTAGGTTTTGATGTTCAAAAGATTAAGAATAATAACAGCATTTTCAATTTGAAGTACTTTCAATTTTTGATGGAAAAAACTCATCTGGGTTAATAAGCATTTGTATGCTGAATTAGGTGAAAATGAAGTTACAACATACCAAAATGTGTGAATACAAAAAAATCTTGGAGTAAAAACTATGGTGTTAAATACATATAATAAACAAGTGGAAAGGTCTTAAATCAATAAGTTAAAGTTCACCTTAGAAAATTAGAGAAAGAGGGTGACAAATTTAAATCTAAAGCAAAGAGATTAAGAGAATTAAAAATAAAATACAAATGAATGGAAATAAAAAGTTTTTTAAAAATTTCAGATAACTAGAAATACAGGAGAACATACTCAAGTTGATAAAGAATATCTGCAACAAACATTGACACTAGCAATATACTTAATCTTGAAGAAGTGAATGTTTTCTGCCTACGATCAGGAATAATTTGCTATCAGCTAAACCTTTATGTTTTTTTCAAAATTCATATATTCAAGCTACAAACCACAATGTGATGATATTTTAAGAAGGGGCCCTTGGAAAGTATGTAGATTTAGATGACACCATGAAGGCGGAGTCCTCAGGATGGATTTAGTGCTCTTATAAGATGATCACATTTCATTCTTCATGGCTGCATAAAATTCCATTGTGTATAAATACCACATTTTCGTAATACATTTGTCAGTAGTGGGGCATCTTGGCTGTTTCCATAACTTGGCTATTGTGTATAGTGAATAGTGCTGAAATAAACATGGGTGTGCAGGTTCCTCTGGAGTAACCTGTGTCAGAGTCTTTTGGGTATAGCCCCAAGAGTGGTATTGCTGGATCATATGGTAGATCAATGTTTGGATTTTTAAGTAGCCTCCAATTTTTTTCCAGAGTGGATGTAGTAGTTTACATTCCCACCAGCAGTGTAAGAGGGTTCCTTTTTCCCCACATCCTCGCCAACACCTGTTGTTAGTGGTGTTGCTAATGATGGCTATTCTAACAGGGGTGAGATGGAATCTTAGCGTGGTTTTAATTTACATATCCTTTACTGCTAGAGATGGTGAGCATTTTTTCATGTGTTTTTTGACCATCTGAATTTCTTCTTTTGAGAAAGTTCTGTTTAGTTCACTTGCCCATTTCTTTATTGGTTCATTAATTTTGGGAGAATTCAGTTTTTTAAGTTCCCTATATATTCTGGTTATCAGTCCTTTGTCTGATGTGTAGCTGGCAAATGTTTTCTTCCACTCTGTGGGTGTTCTCTTCAGTTTAGAGACCATTTCTTTTGTTGAGCAGAAGCTTTTTAGTTTTATGAATTCCCATTTATCTAAGCTATCTCTTAGTTGCTGAGCTGCTGGGGTTCCATTGAGAAAGTTCTTTCCTATACCTATTAATTCCAGAGTATTTCCTATTCATTCCGGTACCAACTTTAGAGTTTGTGGTCTGATATTAAGATCCTTGATCCATTTTGAGTTAATCTTGATATAGGGTGATATACATGGATCAAGTTTCAGTTTTTTGCAGACTGCTAACCAGTTTTCCCAGCAGTTTTTGTTGAAGAGGCTGTCTTTTCTCCATCATATATTTTAGCGCCTTTGTCAAAGACAAGTTGGTTATAGTTGTGTGGCTTCATTCTGGGTCCTCTACTCTGTTCCACTGGTCTTCATGTCTGTTTTTGTGCCAGTACCATGCTGTTTTTATTGTTATTGCTTTGCAATGTAGTTTGAAGTCAGATATCGTGATACCTCCAGCGTTGTTCTTTTGACTGAGTATTACCGTGGCTATTTGTGGCCTCGTGTGTTTCCATATAAATTTAACGGTAGATTTTTCAATCTCTTTAATGAATGTCTTTGGAATTTTGATGGGAATTGCCTTAAATATGTAGATTACTTTGGGGAGTATAGACATTTTTACTATGTTTATTCTACCAATCCATGAGCATGGTAAATCTCTCCACTTTCTAGAGTCTTCCTCAATATCTTTCTTCAGAAGTTTATAGTTTTCCTTGTAGAGGTCGTTCACATCCTTTGTTAAAATTACATCTAGGTATTTGATTTTTTTTGAGGCTATTGTAAATGGAATTGTTTTCATATATTCTTTCTCAGTTTGTTCATTATTAGTGTATAGAAATACTAATGATTTTTCTATGCTGATTTTATATCCTGCTACCTTGCTATAGCCATTGATGGTGTCTAGGAGCTTTTGAGTAGAGTTTTTTTGGGTCTTTTAGGTATAGGATCATGTCGTCTGCAAAAAGGGATATTTTGACAGTTTCTTTACTAATTTGTATTCCTTTTATTCTTTCTTCTTGCCTAATTGCTCTGACTAGGAATTCCAGTGCTATGCTGAATAGGAGTGCAGATAGCGGGCATCCTTGTCTGGTTCCTGATTTTAGAGGGAATGGTTTCAGTTTTTCTCCATTAAGTATAATGCTGGCTGTAGGTTTGTCATATATAGCTCTTATAATGTTGAGGTACTTTCCTTCTATTCCTAGTTTTCTTAGAGCTTTTATCATGAAATGGTGTTGGATCTTATCAAAGGCTTTTTCTACATTTATTGAGATGATTAAGTGGTTTCTGTCTTTGCTTCTGTTAATGTGGTTTATTATGTTTATTGATTTTCATATGTTGAACCACCCCTGCATTCCTGGGATGAAGCCTACTTGGTCATGGTGAATGATCTTTTTGGAGTGTTGTTGAATTTGGTTTGCCGTTATTTTATTGAGGATTTTTGTATCAATGTTTATTAAGGATATTGGCCTATAGTTCTCGTTTTTGGATGTGTCTTTGCCTGGCTTTGGGCTAAGTGTAATACTGGCTTTTCAAAATGTGTTAGTCAGCTTTCCTTCTCTTTCTACTTTGTGGAACAGTTTAAGAAGGGTTGATATCAGTTCTTCTTTAAAAGTCTGGTAGAATTCAGCAGAGAATCCATCAGGTCCTTTACTTTTCTTTTTAGGGAGAATTTTGATTGCTGCTTCAAGTTCATTTTGTGTTATAGATCTATTCAGGTGATCACTATCCTCTTGGTTCAGTTTTGGATGATTATATATATATCTAAAAATATGTCCATTTCTTTAAGATTTTTGAATTTACTTGAATATAGGTTCTCGAAGTAGTCACTGATGATTTCCTGGACTTCAATGGTGTTTGTTGTTATCTGCCCTTTTGCATTCCTGATTGTACTAACTTGGGTTTTTTCTCTCCTCATTTAATCAGGTTTGTCAGGGGTCTATCTATATTGTTTATTTTTTCAAAGAACCAACTTTTTGTTTCATTAATTCTTTGCATGGTTTTTTTGGTGTATATTTCATTCATTTCAGCTCTTATTTTTATTATTTCTCTCCTTCTATTTGCTTTGTGATTTGCTTGTTCTTGTTTTTCTAGAAGTTTGAGATGCATCATTAGGTCATTGACTTGAGATCTTTCAGTCTTTTTAATATATGCACTCATGGCTATAAACTTTCTTCTCAGAGCTGCCTTTGCTGTGTCCCATAGGTTATGTTAGGTTGTGTTTTCATTTTCATCGAGTTCCAGGAACTTTTTAATTTGCCCTTTTATTTCATCAATGACCCATTGTTCATTAAGCAATGAGTTATTCATTTTCCAGCTGTTTGCATTTTTTTCTTTATTTTTGTTGTTGAGTTCTAGTTTAATTGCAGATAGAATGCATGGTATAATTTCTATTTTCTTATATTTGCTGAGGCTTGCTTTGTGCCCTAGGATATGATCTATTTTGCAGAAGGTTCTGTGGGTTGCTGAGAAGAATGTATATTTTGTTGAAGTTGGATGAAATGTTCTGCAGACATAAATTATATCCATTTGATATATGGTATATTTTAGGTCTAGGATTTTTTTATTAATTTTATGTTTGGATGATCTATCTATTGATAATAATGGGGTGTTAAAGTCTCCCACGACCACTGTACTAGAGTTAATATATGCTTTTAGGTCCTTCAGGGTATGTTTGAGGACATTGGGTTTGTTGATATTGGGTGCATATAGGTTGATAATGGTTATTTCTTTTTGGTCTATTTCCCCTTTTATTGGTATGGTATGGAATGTCCTTCTTTAACTTGTTTGATCAATGTAGGTTTGAAGGCCACATTGTCAGAGATAAATATTACTACTCCTGCCTGTTTTCAGGGGCCATTAGCTTGGTAAATCTTCTTCCAGCCTTTCATCCTAAGCCTTTGCTTATTTCTGTCAGTGAGATGGGTCTCCTGTAAGCAACAAATTTTTGGATCTTCCTTTTTAATCCATTTCGTCAAGTGGTGCCTTTTGATGGATGAATTATGTCCGTTAACATTAAGTGTTAGTACTGATAGGTATGTGGTGATTCCTGTCATTTAGTTGTCTTAGTTGTTTGAAGGTTTGATTGTGTGTACCTAAGTTGAGGTTACTCTCTGCTTTCTTGCTTTTTCTTTTCTTGTGGTTTGGTGCTGCCTGTCTTTTCATGGTTAAGTTGTGTTTCACTTTCAGTGTGCAGAATCCCTTGAAGAACCTTTTGTAGTGGTGGCTTTGTGGTAACATATTGTTTTAATTTGTGCTTGTCATGGAAGACTTTTATTGCTCCATCTACTTTTAATGAGAGTTTTGCTGGGTAGAGTATCCTGCGGTTGAAGTTATTTTCATTCAGTGCTCGGGTGATTTCACCCCAAGCTCTTCTTGTTTTTAATGGTTTTGTTGAGAAGTCTGCTGTGATTTTTATGGGCTTACCTTTGTATGTTATTTGTTTTTCTCTCTTACAGCCTTCAATACTCTTTCCCTAGTTTCTGAAATTGTTGTTTTAATGATAATATGCCATTTGATAGTTCTATTTTGGTCTGGTCTTTTTGGTGTTTTGGAGGCCTCTTGCATCTGTATGGGAATAGATTTCTCTAGATTTGTGAAATTTTCTGTTATTATTTTGTTGAATATATTATGCATTGCCTTTGCTTGATCCTCTTCTCCTTCTTCTATGCCCATGATTCTCAAGTTTGGTCTTTTGATGGAGTCAGTGAGTTCTTACAATTTCTTTTCACAGGTCTTGAGTTGTTTAAGTAATAGTTCTTCAGTTTTTCCTTTAATTATTATTTCATCTTCAAGTTCTGAGATTCTGTCTTCTGTTTGTTCTACTTTGCTGGATTGTCCTTCCGTTTTGTTTTGCATTTCTATTTTGTTCTTTTTTCTGAGGTTTTCCATATCCTGAGTCCCTTCCTCTTTAATGTTGACTATTTTTGCCCTGAGTTCATTTATCTCTTTATTAATCTTGTTCTTTGTTTCACTTTGGTGTTTTTACAGTGCTTATATGGTTTCTTTTATTTCTTCTTGTGTTTCTCAAATTCTCTATTTTTGTTGTCTTAGAATTTCTTCGGTTTCTCCTGTACATTTTGGTTGACTATATCCAGTATCATCTCTATAAAATTCTCATTGATTACTTGGAGGATTTTTTCTTTCATTTGTTCTTGTGGGCTTCTTTGGGTTCTTTGGCATAGTTTATCTTTGTTTTGTTGGAGTCTGGATCCGATTATCTGTTTTTTTAATTTCCTCTGGTTTCCATACTAATTTTTTGCTGTGGGGTAACTGATTTCCCTGTTTTTTCTGTCTTTCCATCATTGCCCTTGGTGTTGTTATTGTCCCTGTACTTTGTGCAATTAAGTATTCTCTGGCTTGTAATAATAACAATGGTGATATTTAGAATGGAAGAGTGAGAGACAAAACAAAGAAGGTAAAGAAAATGTAAAAACAAATAAACAAACTCGTAAAAAACAAACAAAAGTGTCAAAGATATAAACAGGGAGAGATAGTGTACTAATCAACAGTAAACTAAACAGTCATTAGAGAGACAGAGAGAGGTTTAAAAAAAAAATCTCCAAGTTCAAATGCAATGCAATAAAGTTTCAGTCTTAATAATTTTGGTGCCAGTCCCTCAGCTTCTAATCCTGGAGATGGTGTCTCAGAAGTAGTAGTTCTGTCATTGTCTCATCAAAGGGGAAAAAAACCAAAAAAACAAAATACCACAATGTGTCCCAAGTTCAAATGCAATACACTTTTAGCCAGTTTTTCAGCATGCTGGTGTAGTTCAGTTGTTGTCTCATCAAAGGAAGAAAAAAAAAAAAAGAGTCTTGAGACAGCTTTGTGAATGTCTATCTGAGGCTGTGGCTCACTTGCCTGCTACTGTCAGCCTGATGTTGCTGCAGGCTTTATTTATGCAGATCTCAGGAGTGAGCTTAACACTCACCTGGCCCCTCAGGCTTTGTATTTTTAGAGTTTCCTGGGTGGGAGCCACTGCTACAAGCTTTCCCCTTTCCAAGCACACTGGGGGAGATGGCACTACACCCGCTTTCTCCAGCCGGTGTGTCTGTTTACAGTTCACATGGGAAGTGGTCTTCCCCTCTCACCTGTGGAGTTTTCCTCCCACAGCCACTTTTACAAGCTTTCCTGCTCCTGGTTGCTGGGCATTTGCCACTGCTCCTGCCTTCTCCAGCTGGCTTGTTTATTTACAGTTCCATGAGGGATTTCTCCTCAGCCCCTCTTCAGTGCTCAGGACACCCTGCCCTCTTTGCTATGTGTCTTTTTTGTTTTTGTTTATTATTCAGTTGTTTTTATTTTTTCTCTTTTTTTCCTGGGTGGGTGTTGGTGTGTCCAGGGGGCTATGCTGATCAGGCCCAAGGTTGCCTGTGGGGTACCACATGCCGCTTACCTGGTGGTCTATGTCTTCCCAAGCAGTCTGGCAGCACGGGAGCCCTCCTAGTTTCTCCATTTAATGTGAAGTGGAGATGCTCTGCATGGACTGGGAGTGTGGAGCAGTCAAAGTTTTGCCTCTTCTCAGTGTTTTTTCCTGCAAGGTGTATCCCCAGGATCTCTCCAAGATTTTATTTTAGGAAGCACACTTTCTGCTTCCTCCCTATAGTTGCCATCTTGGAATCTCCCTCTCTCTCTTTTTTACAAGAAGAGAATGTCCTTTCTTTCTTGGCACTCGGGTTTGAACTTAGGGCCTCAAGCTTGCTAGTCAGGTAGGCTTACCACTGGAGACACTCCACCAGCCAGAGGATGGCTTTCTGTAAAAACAGAAGGGGAACTTCACCAGGTACTACTTTGTAGTCATAATGATTCTGGACTCTTCAGTCTCCAAAACTGATAAATAGTTGTTGTTGAGAACATTCAGTATGTCCTATCTTGTTATGGTAACCCAAACTGAATAACATATAAGGCAAGAATATCCTCTCTCCATTTCTAATCACCCTCTTATGAGAGGTTCAGCAAGTACAATCAACAAGAAAAGGAAATTAACATTAATACTACACAGATGGCAATGAAAGAAATAAGACAGTTTTATTCTCAGATGACATGATTCACCCCCAAATCAACAACACCAAAAAAAAAAAAAAAACCCAAAAAAACTCCTTGAAGTAATAAGCCACTATAGCCTGGTCATAGGATTTAAGATTAATGAACAAAAGATAAACTCTTTTTTACATAGTAGCCATGAAATAGTTAAGCTAAAAATTTATCAAAAAACCATATATAGTATCATCAAAAAAGTACTAGTTGAGATTGTTAAAAATAAAACAAAACAACAAAAACCCAAACAGCAAAGCAAGAAAAACTGAGAAACTTCCAAAACCAAAAGAAACTTAAAGAGATAGAATGTCAACTAAATTGAATGTGATGTATTGGATAGAATATCAGCAAAGCATATTAAGTAAATAAGCTAAAAATTAAGATAATGTAAATAACACATGGATGCTAGTGCATTAGCAGAGATGTTAATATAACAGATTAAAATAGGAAAAATGAGAAGGTTTGTGGGAACTCTGTACTGTGTTTGCATTTTTTCCTAAATCTAAAACTGTCATAAAAAGCTTATTTTTACATTGCAGTGTTTCCTCTTTACAAATTCATACATTTAATTTTCCTTTTCAACCATTTTCATTTCAAAACACTTCAATATAATTCATTATATACGAGAGGGAAAAGGAGAGAAATAATGATCAAGCACATTGGCTTAATAGATAATAGGTAAAAATCACCATTTCAAGTATTTACTTTCAATATTATAATGGATACAACTCATTATTTTAGATACTTTGATACTGACAATAATTATTTTTAAATTATGATTTATTTTTATTTTTTATAAATTATCTTACTTATTTGTAATTGTTTATGTGAAATATGTATTTCCATAAATGTTCTCCTTCTAAAACTGAGAAAAGTTCCTTCTAGATAAATATTCATGAAAAAGTGAGCATGTATTTATACTCACTTTTAAAATTTTATAAATATAACATATATATATGAGGAAGGAGAGAAAATACTATTTCTAGGTATTTCATTCATAAATATAGGTGTTTAAAAATAATCATCTGCTAAATCATTTTCATCATCCCAATTAATTGGTAGATCTTTATTCAACTATCTCATAACACCACACAAAGTAGAAATGATGAAATAAAATATTCAATATTGTTCAAGCAACAAACTTATAAATGGAATTATCTGTATGGAAAGACATGCTTTCTAAATTGCTACAGAATTTCTATGAAGAGTAAAAGGTTATTTTCTCAAGAGGAGAAAAGCTTTTATCTTTCTAGTGAATACTTGATATTTTCACGGAAGGTTATTATAATGATCATAAGTAATCTATCACCAGGCTCTTGTATGTTGTAAAATTTATGACAGAGTTGTATTTGTCAAACTCTGTGAAAGCACTCTGTGGTTGCTTATGCAGGATTAGTTTTGCTGGACGTCCAGCAGATAAAGGCCATTTAATAAACTCTTTGAGGGTAGTCAAAATGATATCCTACTGATACCATCAGGATATCTGCAGGAATCAAGTTTAGCTATAGTGGTAGGAGCCAGAATTGAGCCAGCAAATAGCTTCCCACACAGAAATTTTTTTTACAAAAATATTTAATCAGCACACTGGTTGACTGGTTGTATTTCAATCTTTTGATCTGATAAGACAAGGACTTTACTAATGGGAAAGATTTTAATATTAATTCATATTGTAAAACTCTTTCAAAGTAAAATAAGTATTTTAAACTTTTCCATTTTACCTAATAGTCACACTAACAATTACCTTTCTTGGTATGCATAGATTATAGTCCTATGTAATTTCATGAATTTAAATCCACAGGGATAGGGTCATTTGTGCCATCATTTACTCTTTGTTTCCTAGGAAACAGACTAGTCAAGAGATGAAAAATGGCCACCTACTTTCTTTGCCTCTATTATTTGAGCTTGCACTAATCCATGTAATTCATGTTTTGTTTTTTTCTTCTTTTCTTACTGCTCATATTCAGCTGTGGTTTTAAAGCTGTTTCAGAATCTGATTTTCATTTAGTATTTTATGCAACCTTAAAATAGAGTTGTTACTGACATTCAAATGGTAAAAACTCTTCACTGTTCTAATTCATATTGAAATTCTAAATTCTATTGTAATAGAAATGAAAAATGCAACCATATATTTTATGAAAATTGCTGTGTGATAAAAATTATAGCTGGAGAGGTAGGTATAAAAATTATTCTTTGAAAACGTATTATTAATTTTAACATGCAATAATGATTTTTAAATACATGTAATTGAAAGCAAATTTTGGGGGTGAAAAAATTATAAATTGTATGATTCAGAATTAAACTATATTTATATGTACATGTTACTGCTTCTAATCATGATAGTCTGGAATTTTTAGAGAAAAAATACTTGACCCCAGTATTATTTTTATCACATTTTCTAAAATTTAATATTCCAAATATTATTGCTTATGTTTAAATTTATATACAAATAAATAATTGGTAAACATGCCTCTATATATTAAGCATGCTTAGAAAACTTCATCTCAAAAATGTATCTTACAATTCCACCATCATTCTGATCAGACATAAGCAGAATGAACATTTGTTGAGATTACACACCTGTTTAAAAATACTGTAAGAAAATGTGCTTTCATGTAATGTGTAATCTGAGTGGTAATTTGGAATGATATCCTGGTCTCTGGAGCTGAGCTCAACAATATTATGCTCAAGATGACAAGGTTTGACTTCACCTAAACAGTAGCCAAGAACTTGGAGGGCAGACTGCTTGCTGCTATTCAGATGTTATCTATTTAATTTATTTTAAAATTAGTAAACTCTGAGTAATTATCATAATTTGTTAAGATATTAAATTAATAAAGATAGCATTATATTATTTAAAATTGTGGTTATGTTACATGAATTAATACCTTATATTGTCAAGCTAATAAAACAGATGCCTCTGCAGTTCATCCTTTGGATGTGTATTCTACTTACATTTTGTCTATAGAAAATGCTATAGTCTATCTATCTATCTATATCATATAAATACATATATATATGTATTTATATATATATACATATATATATTTATGTATTTATATACCTAGTAGTGTTTTCTATCCAAGAACGTGCTAAAATATTTAGACAAAAGAAATTTATTCATAAGTCTCTAATTTCTTTTTTTTGTACCCAAACGTAGGCAAATAATACATAGTAAACAGTAACATTTCATGGAATAATTTATGGAGTTACATTGGTACATTATTGTACATAAGATAATGATAATATTATTTGTAAAGATAATCATGGTCTTTTGTGTGAATATTTACTGGAATCAAATGATAATTTGATTCAAGAAAATAATTTATTTTGCTTTTTAGGAAAACTATTCTTTAGCGGCATATAAAATTATAGAATAAAATGTCTTTAGTTAAAGAAAAGGTGTTAAAGCAAAACAGTAAAAAGATATTTTTTTACTTAGCATACCTAGAAAAAAACAGTTTCTTAATTTTTTTCTATCCCAGCAATCTATGTCTGTGTTTTAGTTAGTACTTACAGGATTTGTAGAATAACGTTTCTAAGTATTTGTGTAAAAATGTTTTAAAATAGAAATCATTTCAGCACAGCTATTATACTTTTAAAGTAAATATGAACAATGTAAATAATTATGAATATGTTTTCTTCCATTGCACACAATGCAGTTCATGTCACAGTGAATTTTACTTAAAGTGCAGCTAGTAAGGTTGCAGTAATCAGTATTTTGCCACTTTTTTCTGTATATTTATTGTAAGGATTTATTCTTTTTATGGCTTTTTTTCTGTTAAATTTAATTTTAATGGAAACATTGGTAATTTGAAGTAATTTTTACTTGTCAAAGAGTTACAAATATAGTATATTCAGCTTCTATAATTATTAGTATCTTACACAGCTATGGTACATTGATCAAATCAAGAAATTGAAACTGGTAGAATACTAATGATTAAACTATAGATTTCAGTGGTTTATTTCCTACTGTCCTTTTTTCAACATCACATTTTCATGTCTCACTCACCACCTCCAATAAATAGTGGGAACTTAATGCAAATACATAAATCTATGGACACACATGGATCTATATGCCTTTTTGTATTTTGCTTTCTCTACATATACAAACTAAGTTAAACGTATGTTCACATTGAGCTCTTGAGTCTTAATCCAGAAGCAAAATTTTTATTCTAGCTGTCCATTTGCTTTTTATAATTAATTTCTCTAACAATGAGAAATGTAGTTTATATTATGGTAAGTGTATTTACTTAGCTATTCACTCATTATATAAATATGAAGTAACTTCAGAATTTCAAGCAAATTCACCTGTAAGAAACAAATTTATTGACTAAAACTTTCTGATTGTACATGGTTTTCTTTGTTGTATCCAAACAGTTACAACAATGCATTTCAAAGCTAAGTAGCTATCTTGGCTGAATCTTTTCACTAATGTGCCATATAATCGCAGTAAAATTAGGTCTAATTTTCATAATCTCCATTCACTCCTGGGTTCTCCCAATATTCTTGTTTTTATAAATGATTTTATTGCCTGTGGTGTAGGGCTCTAACGATTTTAACAAGACATAAAGTCATGTTTATACCATTATAGTATTATATAAATGAGTTCCACTCTCAAGTTTCATAAAATTTTGTATGATCAAATGCTTCACATTGAATGACTGAAAATAGTACATTTTATTTCAGTCATTAGAAATATGTTGTTCCCTCAATAATTTTTGAATTAGGAGAAACTCATGTAGGAAATGCTCATCTGTACATCATCAATCTGAGATTTCAGATCCACAAATTTCTCCATCATCATTACCCGAAAGAACTGCATCATTCATCTTCTGATTTTGTTCAACAATTGGGAAATATCTTCCCATCATTACTTTTTATATTATGAATGGTGAATGAAATTTGAATTCTTTGCTTACTTATCTTTCAACAGATGTCTTATGGCTTAGGAAACATAAACATTTTAGTTTGTACATATAAAAATGCAAGCAATAGATTACATTTATTGACACCAGGGAAAACTGGGTGAGAGGACATGAGAGATTTTCCATTTCACATTCTGTTTGAATATTTTGGATCCTTTTCACAGGAACATATCACCATCTCAAACTGAGAATCTATACAATAAAACCAATTATTTTCCTTTATTTTTGGAAGAATAATTTTGAAGAAAAAGTTTGGCTAAACAAAGGTATGTCAAGTTTCACATTCTTTCTTTGGAATTTTATAGATATTCAACACTGAATATTATACCCAGCCTGATTTTTCTTTTGTGGGTGACTTTATTTTTTGATGTCATTCTTTCTTTACATTTAAATATCATATCTTTACTCTGTCTTGATGTTCCTCGTTCCTAGGGTATTGAAGATGATTGATTTTTATGCCTGCTTTTTAGCCTACAGTAAAGGGGAGGAAAGCAATCTTCTTTTTGGAAAGTGATGCACTTTTATGACAAAAACTTATTCATTGTCCACAATAAGTCAAAAGAGAAGCTGGAAGGTGTAACTTCCGGTTGTGTATTCATTTTCTCTGCATAATGCCAATTTATGTGTACTTTGAATTTCATCTATTAACCTTTCATTTTTGATAATTTTTTCTGCTATTTGAGTTTTATTTACCTAATTTGGGTTTTTTTTGTGATTTTGTTTTTTGTGATTACTGTATTTTCTGTTTTCTTTATTCTAAAGTGTCCTTTGTATCTGTGGTTATTTTGCTCTATGTTCTCTGGTTCTTTCTACTAAGTCAAACCTTTCTGTACTATATCCAACAAAGGACTGCTTGTTTTACTCCTCAGTGTATGGTATTCCCTTACCTTAACTACATGAGTTTGAATAAAAGTTGAAACAATTTTAATGGGATTTGAGTTTGAACATCTTCAGTTAGTGCCTTTTCCATACCTCTCTTTGGAAATTACTGCACATAACGCCTTTTCTTACATATTACATTTTATATTACACACGTACCCTCATTGGGTTCCAATGGTACATTTGTGACAATTTTTATTTTTTCTTACTAACATGCTACATTATTGGAGAAGACAAAGTCTTTTTATATTTTTATGCCATTTTAAATCTCAGGATCTCATATTTTTGTGCATTTCCCATATGTCAAGTAATTTAGTATAGGATTTATTTTTTCAGTGCTATAATTCAGGGGCCTGAACTTGCTAGGCAGGTACTCTACCACTTGAACCATGCTCCGAGTCTTCTTTTGCTTTAGGCATTTTTCAGATAGGGTCTCACACTTTTTGCCTAGGGCTAGGGCTTCAATCCTCTATATCACTCTTCCCAAGTAGCTGAGATCACAGGCACACTCTACCATTCTTGGCCTTGGTGCAGGATTTTACTAGAAATCGTAATAAGATAAGCTAGATCTAATTTTGGAATGTATTCAAGTATTTTAAAAAGGACAATATGGATAAATTTATAATATTTTGCTTTATAAAAGTGCTTATTAAATTTATACTGAATTTTACAATCAATTTAAATTTAATGGTCTCCAAATTAATCACCCTAGATAGTAAAATGGGAAAAGCAGAGTTGTTTTGAGCACTCATCTGTTTAATTCAGAATATGTATCAATAATAGCTGAATTTCCTGGGTAAAGTGTCAATTAGGGTTAACACAAAATTATTTGGGAAGGAAGTGTTACAGATATACACAATGGTAAGATTTGTAACCTAAATTCATAGTTTTGACATATGGGTTAGTTTGGAAATACATTTGAGAAGCAGGTTTTATGAACAATTTAAGACAGGTTTTTCTTCAAAGTGATTAAAAAGTGAGGACATTGCATGAAATTGTAGGCAGAATTGATGATGTGAGTTTGTGCTTCTAGTCTACTATTGCTGTAAAATGCTTCTTTCATTGTTGCTACTGTTTTCCTGAAGTTAAACCCTTCACCGATACCCATTAAGAAACAATAACAACAAAAAAAACCTAATAAATGTGATTCTAATTCACTTCCAGAGACCCAAATTATTTTTTATTATTATGCTGGTGGGGGCACATAGTAACATTTACAAAAGTTCTTACAGTATATCAAATATATCATACTTGAATTCACCCCCTCCACCATTCTCCTTTATCACTTCTCCCCCCATCCTTGGCATAGTTTCAACAGGTATAATTTTTACATTTACAAACATGTATACAAAGTATAAACCATTTTATATACTAGAGGAATTACTCAGCTTCACACTGCCTCAGTGCTCATTTATTTTTGAGACAGTTTCTTGCTATATACCTCAGTCTGGCCTTGAACTCACTATCTTCCTGCCTCTGCTTCTTGAGTGCTGGAAGTATAGATAGGCACCATGATGACTAGTACACAGTGCATATTTCTTAATTTCAGAAGATATTTATTGGTTACATAGCCACTTCAGTTAACTTGTAAAGTAGTTTATATCACCTGGTTATAAAAGAATGACAACTAATGTCAAGAATTACACCTCTACTTTCTTTCACTCCAACAATGCTTGTATTCCTAAACAGTGTGCTCCGAGTATTGGGGTAAACTTATTTTGTCATGTAGTGTTGTAGGAGTATCTCTTCAGAGTGACCTGGAAAGGAGGGAAAGAAATAAGTGGTAAATAAAGAGTAATTAAGCACCAAGACCATATGCTCTGAGGTGTAACTGTCCAATTACAAATTCAAGTTCTGTTACTAATTTAGAAAAATCTCTTAATCTCTCTTCCTGGTATAATCATGTCAATACCGGAACTGTGTGTAAATCACAGATTATTAGAATTACAGGAGTTCATATATATTAAGTATTTAGACAGGGTGTAATATAGTGCATTTGATACTGATATCATTTATTTATTCAAATCTTTGGAATAACATGAAGTATGATCCAGACTTAAGTGTTAAAATAACATAAATGCATATGAATGTATTGAAAATG